>NW_011948424.1:1249511-1287433 GCF_000503995.2 Ceratosolen solmsi marchali | reverse complement strand
CCTCTAACCCCCCCCCCCCACCCCCCATCCCCCATCCCCCGCCCCATCCCCCCGCACCAGCGCTCACGCTCGTGATCCCGTGACGCCGAAGCCGCCCGCACGCTAGTGGTCCCCTTTCCTTCCTCCCCGGATACAACGACGCGGACACAGGAGAATATAAACACTAGTTGAGGGAGAGAGAAGAGAGAGTGAGTGAGTGAGTGAGGAAGAGAGAGTGAGTGAGTGAGTGAGTGAGAGAGAGAGAGAGAGAGAGAGAGCCAGGAGGGAAGCGGCGCTTAGCTCGTAAGTATTTCTTTGTCGGAGGATGTAAGTCCGTAGTTGGTAGCCCTTTTCCTCGAGTGGCACACTTTCATGGCCGAGCGCGCTTTTTCGTTTGTCAGTGCCCGCATTTTGCACGATTAAGCTGCGCACGTGCCCGAGAGCCTTTCGACAACCGGTGATTTTATTAACCAACAAACGCTCCAACGAGAGCCCACATTTCACAGTTTTACGATTGACCGAAAAGGAGAACTAATAGGTGGGAGTTCGAATAAGTCAATCGTAACGTTCGTGCAGAGCAAAATAACTTCTTAAGCATCCAGGATACTTTGGCCAAGGATCTCTTAGCCAAGCTGATGAAGGTCTATAATTGCAATGCATAGTGGAATCATTTTACTGCAGGACTTTATTTAATTATGATAAATAAATTAATCCGTCATTTAGCATGATTTATGATACTTTATTTTTAATCATCATGTTTGTTAAAGTATCGTTTAGAAAAGAGTCCAATTAGTCCTTAAAATACATCTGTATTATCTGTCAATGTTCTTTTAATAGATGTATAGGTGCGAGGCGTTTCAATGTTTGTACTTTATTTTATTTTTTTTTTTTGCAGAAGCTTATTCTACATCAAGTTTTTTCCTTTTATAAAGGCATTTTATTAAAGAATAACTTAAACACAATATTGTTTCTCAATTTTTTATGCGATAAAAATGTATACAGGAGGCTGTTGATTCATTAAGAAGCTTCATACAGTGATCGTTAAACAACAGAAATATTTCTTTTTAAGAAACGAATAGCTGATTTCATTCAATTATGATTTTTATTGACAAATTATTGGCAATTCTAGGGACTAATAGATTTATATATTTAATTTAAGAATTTACGATTTTAATTATATAATATTACGATAAATTGTTTGTTTGTTGTTGTTTTTTTTTTTTTTTTTTTTTTTTTTTTTTTTTTTTTTTTTTGTTGCTTTATGCACGTATATTTTTCGAATATTACGAATTAAAGGGATAAAATAGATTTTATAAATAGACTATAATTTTCTTTCAGTCCGAAGTACCTTTATACTTAAAAATTTATGAAAACTCGTTGAAACTTCCAAATTGTGTAGTCAGTCAATACATTTTAATTAGAAGATTTTTTTTTAATATCTTCATATATAATTCTTTATTATTTTTTTAGTTTTATTTATTTATTTATTTATGTTTTCTTGATATTGAAAGTAGAAATGGATTAATCTTATGAATTTCAAAAGCTCGATAGAAATGTCGAGCAATAGAATTTTCACAAGTCATAATATTTGCAAAGTTTAATACATTTGAGAAAGAAACAATCCCTCGTAATTTTTTATATTTTTGGCGCTTCTAAAGCTATCGATTCTATAAGATAATTTGTTATATTTTTAAATATGTGCTTATTAACATTATTTTACTAAATAAATTAGTATTTCTACACATATCTTAAATAAAGTCAATTTTTGTTATCCAACACTAAGTTCAACGTTGTTGTTAATATATTATTTACACGTAATGTATTATACGTGATGACTTTTTATAAAATAACTAATTGTAATTCAATTATTTAACTAAGTGAAGAGCAAAGTTCGGTATAGTCATATGTAACAGCAATACCGATATGACCTACTAATTACTTGTGTCCTTACAATTAAGAATTACACGTAATTCTTCCCATACAAGCATCCGAAATTCGAAATTTTTATTGCTATTTGATCAAGTAATCGTAACCTCCATACCAGAAATATATTCTTGCACATCTATTTTCATATAAATATTAAAGCGTATGTTATCGAAAACTTGTTTATTAAACTTACGCGTGCGTGCACGTATTTGTCTGTGTATGCGTAGTCGTATAGGGAATGTAGTTAAGGATATTATAATGAATCTGTAATTGAATGAAGATAGGAGACAAAAGTGTCTAGTGTCTAGTTGGCTTATCCAATGAAAATGAAAAGCATGAAAAAAAAAAAAAAAAAAAAAAAAAAAAAAAAAATAGAAGAAAAGTAAAAGCATAAGCTTTTACTGCTAAAAAGATAGATAGTAAGTGCGAGTAATAATAAAGAGGATAAAGATAAACGGTGCGCTATAAATGATTGTGAATAGTTGTAGTCGTCGTAATGAAGCGTAATTCTTTTATTAAGTTGCACTTTTCTGTAAGGAATATTTATTAAAGAGCAGACTTTTCGTTACGTTCGATTGTAGCTCGCGAAGTGGAAAAGCGCCGCTATAAGCACAAGGCCGGCGCACCATAAAGCCTCATAAATGTTCCATGCATTGCCATTGTGGGCAGCGATTTTTCTCGCACAATGCAACAGACACGGACGTTCCGCGACATTGGCCCGTTCCATGAGGCGTCCGCAGCCTTCGGTGCATAATTAGAGTGGCGTTGCGCGACCGCGTAAAAAGCGAGCTCCCGCTGGGCAAAGGAAGGAACGTAGAGGCGCGGCGAGGCGAGGCGAGGCGAGGCGAGGCGAGGCGAGGCGAGGCGAGGCAAGGCTGGGGGAGTTGGAGTTGGATGTATATGGAGGGCAGCGAGGCAGAGAAGCGAATGGATCCCCGGTGATCTGGATCGCGTCAAACGTAACACGACTCGGTTCCGCTCCGAATATCCTCCAAGCGGGTGGACAGCGGAAAATCGTCGACGCCTTTCTAAAATCCCGGCCAGTCGCAAGAAGCGTCGCTTAATTAAGAGAGTAACGAGTTTTTTTTTTGGGACGGGCGGCCGCGCGGACTTTTGGCCGGACGCTGCTGCTTCCCGTCAATTTCTTGCCGGCGATTTGTCGAGCGAGGGAGTAATTAGCGCGAGCTCGATCGCACGAAATCCCCGGCAATTAGCAGAGTTTAGTAAGCGTGAAATGGATTTAGATTGAGAAAAAGTGCGTCCATCCTATGGGCGAAAGTACCTGACTATAAATACCGAAAAGTCGGTTTACGGCTCTTATAATTCCTCGGTGGTTTGAAATTCATATTCCTCCGAAAGTAGTCCTCGAGCCGCAGCTTCGTCCTCGCTGTGGGGACCTTCGTCTCTCTTCAACGGTCGATGATTGAATTATGGGACGGGAGGGATGGAGCGTGGAGGTAGGGCAGATGAGAGTATAATTGACTCTTTGGGAGGAATGCGACGCATCGCATCGCATTTGCCGGCCGGGCGGCGCTTTCTTTGTCTTACGTATTGTCAAACACTTTTTTTTATCCTTCATTTTTCATTATTAGCAATGTAAATGCAGGCTGTCGTGATTTTCAGGCCCATTTGGTAAAGGGGTCTTTCGATGGGCAAACGCTCTGGAAATAAACGTTTGGCTAGTAGCACCGTTTACGACCTGCAAAAGTAATTAACAACTAAATAATCGGCGCGAGAAAACAGGCGCACGTACGCAGTCGTCAAAACAGCATCGGGATAATTTAATTTTGGTTGTAAACGAGAAAGTCTCTATCAAATTACTTTCGAAAAAAAATCGATATTCCGCTCGAGGTAATTTAGTTTTAATATAATCAAATCAAGAACGGTCGGTGGGTAATTAAGTGTTTTATCAAGAACTGCTTAATTTGGCGCTACTTATTAAACTATGAAAATTTTTTGTGCCACGAGAAGCTGAGCGTAGCGATGATCAAATTGCAATTTGGACATTTGGCATCTCGGTTTACGTATCGTATCGTAAGCATCGTCTTAACGACTCTCCCGAACCCTATAAGTGTTTACGATATAGGGCGTCGCTCACGTAACAATTGCGTTTGTCGACGTCGGGCGAAATGTCAAAATCCGCGCCTTCGAATGGCGGTGTCGAGCCATTAAGCATTCCAGTAATTGCCACCATATACTCGCATTATAGTGTAATGGGAATGAAGCGCGCGGCGTAAGTTTATCGCTTGCCGCTAATGGGTGCAATTATGAAAGTGAATTATTGAAATTTAAAAATTGTACAATAGGGCATTAGTCGGTGAAGTATTATAATAATAATAATAATAATAACAATAATAATAACAATAATAATAATAATAATAATAACAATAATAATAACAATAACCATAATAATAATAATAATAATAATAATAATAACAACAACAATAATAATAATAATAATAATAATACATCGATATCTTTTACGGCCGCTGAATATGACATTTTATTGACATTGTTAAGAATAGAGAGATTGCAGGATCGGCTAGAAGCGTCGACAAGTATGCAATCATGCTCGTTATGATAAAAGGAGTTCAAGGATCGATTGCTGCTAGACAACAAATTCTACGATATTTATTACTATGCTCTCTATATTATTTAAAAACTAACGTACTCTTATACGATTCTAAATGCCGAACATGCGTTTGCAATTTTACTACCACGCTGAAATGAAATAAAATGCGATAAAAAGCTTCGTCGTTATAGAACAAAAACATTCGCCCATTCTTCATTGACTTGAGAGAAACGCCAAGTTTGACGGAATATAGGTGGGATGGAATAATGGATTAACCGATGAAAGTATTAAAATAAAAAGCCTTTACATTTGAAAGAAGTATTTTTTATATAATTCTCGAGGAGGAAGAAGCGGCAATAGAAGCTAAAAGTATCCTTGACAAAAAAAAGTAAATAAAATGAGAGCGAAGAAGATGTGGAGAGTTGTGGAAGAGAGGTATAAAGCAAACAAGGACAGGATAATATTTTCACACCCGAGCATAATCATAAAATAATAACGTTTCATCGTCATTTGGTCACGAAGCTCGAGTAAGTTAAACAATCGCTGAATTGCGCGATGAAAAAGAAGAAGAAGTAGTGGTGGAAGAAGAAGAGGAGGAGGAGGAGGAGGAGGAGGAGGAGGAGAAGGAGGAAGAAGAAGATGAAGAAGAAACTCCTTATGAATACCAAGAGGCTCCGATAAGTCCTTTACTAGCGGCGCAGTTGGGCTCGCTAATTTCGTCGGTCTCCTTAAGGGAATCCAGCCGTTCGTCTCGTTGCCGCGGTCTCGTTAACACGCGTCGAATCCTGGCGAGGACGACTCTTCCTCCTCGTGAGCCGGCCGTCAATGAGCACGCTCGGTCACGTAACCACGGAGGTGTCTTCGACGATCGACGGGGCGCAGCTACGCCGGTTACGCATCTTTCGTTAGCTGAGCAGTTCGCGATCACATGGCCGATTGCATTGAAATTGGGTGTTTATGGAGAGAGATGCGAGATGGTAGACTGGCTCGTTTGAATATTCTTTGATATTTCGCAGCACATAGTCTGCGATTATGTGCGAGCCAATCTGTTTTCAATACTCGATGCGACCTCGGAAGTTTACGGAGTCGTTGCACTTACGTGCAATGGAATGATATTACTTGAAGTACTGCACTTTATAGGTCTACCCAACATAAACTTCCACGCTACTCATGAACCATAGTGCTGTATATATAGACAGAGAGAGAGAGAGAGAGAGAGAGAGAGCGAGAGAGAAAGAGACAGAGTAAGTGACCTAGGTCAGATGGTAAATTGATTAAGATTCATGCATTAACGTCTCGCAAGTTCTTCAAACTTGAAATCTTTCAACGTGCGCGTCTCATTCTTTCTAAAAATAAACAAAAATGACTAATTTAATCTTTCTTCGTGCATTATAAAACCATGGTAAATTAATAACAGAATGAATCTTGATAATTCGTATTTCAAGCTCCTTAAATATTTCCTAAACGAATGAAAATTTATCTTTTAGGTCATTCGGTTACTATTAAGGTAAAAGACAATATAATTATCATTTGCCTCGAATATCGATTGAAGACAATTTATAATCAAATAATGTTGCCAAATTTTCTAGTAATACAATGTTCCGCTTACAAATTACAATTTCTCCATCATATTCCATGATAAATGATATATTCGTTAGTTTTGCAAATTCAATCACGTAACGCGGTTTCTAACAACAAATCGACTTTAAATTTCAGATCTTCTCTTAAACCACAGAAACCAGTAACACTATAAGACACGGAAGTGGCTGTCGCTTAATCTAGCAGTTGATAACATCGTGCTAGATCAGAGTAACCTGAATAATACGTGGTGAATTCGGAATTCCTATCCTATTTATCAACGAATAATAATAATAATATTATTATAAGCTGGGTGAATGGAAAATCTTTCAACGTATTTATAAATAAAAATTACAAAGTATTTGAAGTATATTCCTATTGGTATCATGTCACCTTGTAGTATGTCTCTCCTTTCATATCTACGAAAGCGTAAATAATTATGAGAATAATTTTTACTTATCCTCGCATAACGAAATTTGCCGTAATTTAAGCATCCTGGCCAGTGTATATTATAATATTGAATGTTTACACGAGCGCACATTAGTGATATTTTTATGTACTTTTTAATTGCTCGTAAAGCAAACGGTGCGCAAGTGTTAATGCATAAATTTCAATCGATAACTCAAAGTCACGTGATTATAAACTGCATACATAAGTGACAAAGAGTACTTGTTTTTATTAAAATATGTCATCGATAATGTTACACAATTTTATAGAAAGAATTTACTGTTGAAATTTAAACGTACGAAGATTATAAATATCATTGATTACAATTTTTGTAAACATAATTTTTAACTATAGATGTGTACGATATTTCTTAGTCCCTCTCGCTCCTTTCTCTAATCTTTTGTAAATAAATTTATTGAAATTTTACAATATTTTTACTCTTATACAAACTGAAATTTAAAGAGTTGCTAAAATTTTACATACTATCAACCAAAATTGTAGCTTATACAAATAACAATAGAAGGCACATTTGGAACTGACTATTTCTTGTAAATATAAGTAGAGAAAATAATTTGTATAGGTTGTTAATTTAAATTTCAAATATTTATTGTACCTACAATCTTTTATAAATTTGATATAATTGAAATTTGTAAATTACATGTCCATTGTCGTAATACTTAAGCGTATATATATATATATATATATATATATATATATATGCACTATGGTTTTTACAAACAACTCGATATAATAAGTTTTATTTTTTAAATTGTCAGATTATTTTCCAATCATAGGTATACTACATTTCCTAAATTCACATAACAATGACAAATGTTTCAAAATAAGTTATAAGAATATTAGATTACAATTATATTTTTTTTTTTAAATATTCATATAATATGGATTTCAAAAGTGAACAGCTCAAATTACCAAACAATTCCCCTAGAATGGGTAACTATGTAAACTCTTACGAAAAAGGCATAGGAAAACTATGGTGAAGTAGCACGGACTCTTGGAATAACGGATCATAAAATATAGAATCCATTTATTTACGGCTGGAAAATTGCGCTGGAAAGTTTTCGATGACTCGAGACAAAACGGCATTAAAGAAAAAGGGAAAAAAATATAGTTCAGAATGTTGCGAGTTTGAGTACGAAATATAAATACTAAATATCGAAAAAAAATTTTTTTTTTTTTTTTTTTTTTTTTTTTTTTTGGCGATTGTTTTTGTTTTGAATTATGTACTGGTATTTGTGTTTAACGTTGAAAGTTCTTGATGTATTATTTTTAAAGAGACGTTGCGTAAAAGAGAAATGGAATATCAGACTACATTCTATGCTTACGGTTGCTAAAGGAATAAGTATTCTTATTTGTTATTAATAATGATTCTCGTAACTTAAAAGTAAGTATATATTTGAATTATAATTAACTAATGCCCTATACAAATGCAAAAGATTTTATTATTATGTATCTGAGTTCAAAGTAAAATTGTATTTAATAATTAAAAATGATTCATTATAATATTATATTACAATATCTAATTTTCCACGTTTGTATTATTATTCTTTTATTATTTTATAATTTGATTTTTTAGAATTTATTAAAAATTGTTTAATCCATGCAATGTTTATGACTACATTTGATCATAAGGAATTGCTTATATAGGAATCGGAGGTATTTTAACATATATATTTGTGAAATTTGTTTGAATTTTCTTTAATCGATTTAAGGTATTTTCATTTTACAATTTACTTACTTATTTATATGTTTACTTTATTAAATTACTTATTACACTATTCCATATTTATTCGCATATGTAGATTATGAGATTCCGATTTGTCTCGATTATCTGTTTATAAAGTAAAATAAATTGCTTACAAGATATAATTTTTATTCAATGTTAAACTGTATTAACTGTATTTTGAAATATTAAAGGTACAACAACACGAGCTTGTAAATTTATGATATTAAAGATATTTCGTATTCTCAACTTCGACATTTTTATATAAAAACTAGTCGAATATTTTACAGGGAACATTCGGCTATCTGATTTCAATGGAATAGAACTATAATTTAGAGTTATAATATGTCTTATGTAATTTACTTAAGCAAAAGAATAATAATTATATCCACAAAATATATTGTTGTTATTTCATCAATTAATGTTTTCATCATTTGTTTCGTTCGTAACATTTTTTAATTTTCCTTATGAATTTTTATTATATTTTCAATATCGTTCGTATGTAAAACCAACGTTACTTTCTTTTCATTTAATTAGAATTTCATATTTTCACGCTTCTCGCTTGTATAGATGCTAAATGATGTGTAATGAATTATTTAATGTGTAATTTAATAATTTACATTCCTTTATCTTAATATAATCTTTTATTCCAATAAGATTATCATAATCTTTATTTACAAATCTTTTATAAAATACGTTACTAAGTACATACAAATATATTAGTCATTTATACAAATTACATTTTATTTTTTTCAACAGATAACGAGACTCGGACTGTGAGAACATTGTTATTTATATATTCCCTTTGTTATAAAGTTGATTGTCAAGTCGTCGTTTCGGTTTCAATAAATTCGCTATATATGCGCAATCTTTTAAAAATCAAAAATCAGCTTGAGCGACGAAAAGTTAAGGAAAAGGAAAATCTGATCCGAATAAAACAAAAACATACGAGAGATGAATATAAGTAGTTGTAAAAGTGATTCTTTGGAGCAGAAAAGATTATATGCCTCAAGCTCGTCGCGTAAATATACTTCTGAAAAGTCTTTACTTCGTGAGTATAATTTTCGTAAAAATTCCCACGCTATAAATTCATACAAAGTCACGTGATTGAGCAATATCAAAAAGGTATATATATATATATATATATATATATATATATAGATGGTCGTTGACCCTTGACTTGTAAATTATAAAGGGCTATTGTAGAATTTTGTATGAATTTATTTTTCATTTATTGCAACTATCGAGGATTAGGTAATTTTCTTTTGTGAAACTTATTATTTTCTTATAACTAAAGTACAAACACTTAATTTTTTATATTATTAAAAATTTTACAGACTTTAATTGAATGCAGTTATTAAAAGTCGGAAATTTTAATAATTAATATTAGAATTGCAGAGCGATAAAAGATAATCTAATAACAATTATTCATAAAGGTAAAGTTTTTAAAATAACGTAATTAATTCGACAAGTAAACTATACTAATCGGATTCTTTCACAACGATGATATACGATAGTACACGTTAACTATTAAACATTTCTTTAAACATATTCAAAGTTTAATCGCCATTTACTTTATTAATTGCAAATAAAAAATACGAAAGAAATTTTTAAAAAGGAGGCAAAATGAAAGTTCATTCAATAAGAATAAACGATACTATTTTAAGTGGATAACTTTTATGAATTGTCAAATAATATTTGAAATTTCGTGGAAAGAGAATGCAGAGACATTTTAACGTGAAAGCTCATTTTTGTATTAAAAAATTTATTGAAAGTACGTAGATATAGAAATCGAAAAAAAATATTTAATTTCTTTTAACTATTAAATTCTTTATTTATTTATTAAGTTATAAATATAGTCTGTATTATCATAACCATTATAAGTGCAATTAATGTTTTGTTTTATTGTATTCAAATATCGGACAGAATAAAAGTATAATTTAAAGCGATAATTCAACTTTAATCGTATCGGACTTGATTTATTATTATACGCATTTCCCAGGCTAATATATTATTATTTAAGTAACTATAACTTTTTGAAAAATGCCTGTAATTATTATTCTGAAATAAATCAGTCTATGTTATCATTATATTGTGGGATTATCTTTCTATTTATTAAAATCGTCACCACGAACTTTCCTACCGTTTATTTATTAGATTTATTATTTTTATTTTTTTTTTACGTTTTGTTATTTTATTATTATTTATTGTTCGCTTTTTTCTTCTTCTTCTTCTTCTTCTTATAATAATAATTAATAATAATAATTAATAATAATTAATAATAATAATAATTAATAATAATAATAAATAATAATTTGATTATTTCCGTAACGAATTAGGCACAATTTAATATCACTGAATGTTATGAGATAATTACAACGGCAATAAAAATAATAATAACGAGGGCTTTGATAAAAGCCGACATCTTTAGACAGTCACACATTGATTGAGCCTCGGAATATTGCATTACGTAACACATGTTGTTATGCAGCAACTGCTCGTGCCCGCGGACGTAGACATCGTTAGAATTATGATACGCGAATGACGTGACAAATTACATACTTTTCGACATTGCACGTAAAGATCATTATTAAGTTAAAGACCAAGAGGATTAAACGAAATAAATTCGTAAAATTTAAGCGAATTTCAATATACATTGGTCGATGAAGTGATTGATTGATTGTTGTCTTTTAATTTTTCAGGGCTGAATAAATGCAATTCTATTGACATTGAGATAGAGTCGCTTTTAGTCGAGGTTAATTTCATAATTTTAATTAAAATTGTCAAAAATATCGTGATTGTACTTTTCATTCCCAAATATTTATTCGTTATTATATTTCAACATATGTTATATAAATTGTTGATAAATACAGTTAGATATTAACTAGATTATATATTTTATTTTATATTATTAATGAAAAATTTATGGCTTTTATAATAAAAGTTTTATCTGTGATCGAAGTAGTTAAGACAGGAGTAGTAGAGATTTATTAAAAATAAAATAAAATAAATAAATCGGCTCTTATTTCAATAATGATTAAAGTCTCATAAATCTGCAGGGACATGCACAAATGGTAAGGAACACGATGCATTGAATAATTGTCTCTTACCATTATCCATCCGCTATCCGAATTATCGAATATGCCGTTAAAATCCAGGACTTATTTATTTCTCCACAACAGTGGAATATGTTTCGAATTTTCAAATGTTATTTCATAAGCCTTGTGCATGCATTGTTTAAGTGTCCTTTCAATTGTGCGACGTTACGTTCCATAAGGAAAAAAAAAAAAAAAAAAAAAACTTACAAAAATTGTTAATAAATATTAATAAATATTAATAAATATCAACTTGGGCTTATCAAATTATACAATTTCTTATATATTATTAATTCAAGAATTTATGGCTTTTACAGATAAAGCCTTTATTGCCGCTGATTCATGTTGCTAAGAAAGGAGTATTAATTTTTCATAAGAAAAGATTAAAAAGAATATTTTATTACATATAATGCCTGACTTAACCAGAATTCACGAAAATTCGACTGCTATCTTAAGAAAGAAGATTATATTATAGTCATGTGCACGATAAACATTTCCCACGCCCGTATATAGCAACAGCCATCCATGGAAAAAGGTCCACAATGATGAGATCTCAAGATATGCTCAACATAAACATCGCGGAGTGCAATCGTACATCTCGCGCTGAAAGATAACGTTAGACGAATAGTTGCGAATTATAGAAAAAGAGAAAAGGATCAGAGAGTTTGTCATGTGATAAGTATCTCTGAGCAGTCGTCATGCTACAGTTCCTTTCAAAACCTAAATTCATCTACAATTTGCATGAAATACATTTATTTCCGATTTCACTATTATATTCAACGATAACGCTGGGCTTTTCTGTTGAAACTGTATTTTATTTTATTTTTTAATACTATTCAGCTAATATGGTATTATCAGGGTAAAAATAAAAAAATTACAATAATAAGTCAAAGAAAGCTATTATATTTTGACAAATTTTATAGTAAGGATATTTTTTAATTTATGAACATAGATATTACGAAATATTATGATATTAATTATATTTAGCAAAATAAGGAATTTCACCATATCATGATATACATATATATGATTTAGCATTAATAATAATTGTTCAACATTAACGTGATATTTTGATTTTATTGTTTAATAATAATACTCTAATTATGTATAATCGATAATATCACTAGCAATGTAATACAAATGATCATTGTTAAGCTGTTTGAACAAGTATATTGTTGATTATTTAAGATCAATTATTATGGATAAATAAAATTTATAACGATAAGGAGGCCGTATTGAATTAAATTTAAGTAAATACATTTTTCGCTAAATATTTGAACGGAGTTTCTCATGAATACGAATTTTGCTCTATCATTCAAGAATACGTGATATAAATTAATTTAATTATAAACACAAACTTTTTTCTTTTTTTTTTATAATATAAATATTTAACGCTGAACGGTTAAAACATGAGTTTGTGATTAATATTTCACAAATATTAGTTTTAACGTAAGTAAGGAAAGAGGTGTTCCGTCGTACGGAAAATATATAATATGAAAAAGATTGTACACTTTTGATTTACGAAATACAGGATTTATTAACAGCTTGATTATTTTTTCGTAATTCTCATGTAATTGTACTCGTATGGAATTGAATTACTCAATAGAATTTCAAAGGAATTAATTAATTTACTCAATCCATACACATTATTATGTTTTCAATGAAAGTGTATATTGTTTATAGCCTTTATCATTTACAGCTAAGTTCTTAAAATTAGCATTTACAAAATATCATCAAATTAAACGATACGTTAGTAACAGTGAAAGAAAAAAATTTTAATAGAAATATTAACTGCTTTAGAAGCTTGTATGTATACGGTGGGGGGGGGGTGTAAAGTTTTTTCAAAAAGTCACATATGTCTCGTTAAAATCGTTCAAACTCCATTATAACGAAAAGCCTTACCACCTACTCAATGGAATTCTCATTTTGCAATTGGAAAATAAATGCAAGCGTCGACAATAACTAAAGTACTTGCATATCAAGTTACTTTCCTTACTATTATTATATTACTAATGTAACATATAAGGTCATTTTTACCACATACAATAGCTGAGAGTTATGGTACATTTTAAAAAATGTGGTTTTGTTAAGATACATATTACAAATGTATCGCATAATGATGGAATAATTATGCATAAGGTCATCGTAATGCATAATAAAAATTTATAAATACCGTAGTCCGAAGTGAGGTGAGATGAATTATCAAGACGTAGCACAATTATGTAAATGCAATTTCAATTGTAATCTGCAGACATTATACGAATTGAAACAGTAAATTTGAAAAACGGCTCTTGTAAGATATATAATGAACTTTGTACATTAATATCGAATACTAAGACTATACATTATGAAATTGACGTAACATCGACGAGCCTCAAAATTGACCTCAAAATCACTAATAATTGGCGCTATTTTTACTACAACTGGTGAACGACTCAACTTATTTGCTTAGATTAATAAAATGCATAAATGACTAGGATATATGACATTTTGTTTATGAATATGAAATTTTTATCTCGATGTCTCATTAGTATATAGAATCTGATGATATTGTATAATATTTTTCTAATCAGTTAAAAAAAAATTTGAAATTACAAGCTTATAAATTTTTCCGAAAATAATAATAACAATAATAATAATAATAATAATAATAATAATATTGTTCTTGCAAAGTATTTAAAAAAAATTATATAATAATTTTACTTTTAATCAAAAACTTTTTTTCTTTTTTCTTTTTCTTTCTAAATAATTACTTAACAGTACTTAAGTTTTAATTTACGTTACTCGTTTTTATTATATCACATTTTATTTATGAGCTTTAGAAATAATAAAATCTTTTAATTGCCTTAAAAAATTAAGCTATCCTTGTATCCAAATATATGCTAATGCATCGACATTAATTAAAATTACTAAAGTTTTACAATGCAAGAACTTACGAATCTTTTCAACAACGAAAAAAGGTAAACAGCGTTGTTAGTTTGTACCGTTATGTTTACAGAGTATATTAAGCGCACTTATATTTTAAGCAAACATGACTGCATAATGTTCCAGAGCGTGTGACCTATTAAGAAATTAAAATTTATTTCGTTCATAACATTTCGGACTTTATAAAATTAAACAAAATATTTCTATTAAGGATAGGAACGTGATAAAAGTTTTATAATTCCATTGCCTAAAACGAATTCGCCATATAAATGAAACTTGTTAATACTTAAGAAAATATACAAAAAATCATCAGATTTACGATATTTTTTTTATCAATATGTGTATCATTTTAAAATATTTTCTCGTAATAATAATCATACAAAAAAAGAAACAAAAAAAAAAAAAAAAAAACAAAAAAAAAACAAAAAAGTAGATGATGAATTTCGAAAATTAATCTCTAGTAATAATAAATTTTGTTTTCGTATTAAAATGCTCAATATTAATAGTTCTTTAGGAATGTTAGTTTGCTAAAATGAAAAGTAACAATCCTTAATTCGGGGATTTTAAAAGAGATTAAGAGCTCGTTCAATATTTATTTTCATATAACTTAATTATTTACCGCATACATTCCAGCATCAAAAGAAAAAAATAATATTATCTTTTCGATTATATCGCGACGCACGGCAATTGACAGTACGATATCTTTCATAAAGCTTTAAGCACATTGCAAGTAAAAAATATGATATAAAATACGTGCGCATCCGAGATTAGTGCGTACGCCCACAATTTTGTCAAGCTTATCTGCTTTATGCATTATATTCTATGAGAGAAAAGGAATTTAGTAATTTTCAGCGTTCGTTGAACAATCAAATATGATCATCTCGGGCACGCATAAGCTCGCGAAGGAGACATGGGAGAGACTCTTACGTGCGAGGAGGATCACTTCGTGTTATAACTGAATAACTCGAGACTATTAACTGCTGTGTATATTTTTATCACATACTGTGTTTTGCTTACAATTAAAGGAAATGCACTTTTATTCAGTTTTGTATACATCATTTTGGTGGGTTAAAAAGTCATCAGTATATGCCATCAAGTTTAAAATGTACTAGATTAGACAAAATTAGAAACGAGTATCTTGGAGGCTTTCAAAGAACAATTGAGTAATATTCAATAAAATTATTGCTTAAAAAATTAGTTAAAGTTTGATGGTTAATGGGAATAAATTGGACATGATAATTATGAAATAATGATTATTATTTGCAAGGTTTGGCTGCAATATTCAACCATTATACGTATGTATTTTGTAATAGGATATTTGTAATTTGTAATTTAAAGTCCTTAAATAAATTATAGATTATAATATATAGATAGATTACAATGATATAAGGAAGAAATATTTAATGTACTTAATATATTTATAACTTCAGAGTACAAAGAATTTTTATGCATCTTCTTTGAATTGAAAGAGATCTCATAAACAGGTCAGTAGACATTTTACTGAGAAAGATTATGTCGTTAAAGTTAATTCATTTACATTACAAATGACTTATTTTTATTAATTTAAATATGCTTTATTAATTATATAATTTTGAATTAATTTGTATTTATAGTTATAAATATAAAGAAATGTATGGATACATATTGAATATTATAATTTGTCAAAACGATTGTTGTAATGTTACCTTGGCAATTTGATATTAATATTTTTCTTTTTACGTATATATATATAAATTATCGTCATGTATTTTGTTACATTTACATCTAATTGTATTGAAATAATAAATTAATAATTATATATTTCACTTAAAATAATTGAATTATGATTATACACATTTATTCCCCCCCCCCCCTCCACCCACCTACCTTCACCAAAAGAGAAGTAATACATACATGCACCTGCAATACACAGGTGCAATATGTAATTTGTACGTTAAAACCATATATATTAATATAATATTACATATATAATAACAATACTTTTTTTTCTTTTAATGCCAGTTTGCGTTTTATTTATAATATTGAACATTTGTACGAAACAATGGGATTGGGAATTGATTTAATAAATATAAAATAACCAATTTCAATTTATTATCTTTGTAAAAGAAAATTGTCAAATTAATTTTATGATTACATACAAATATTAACTTATACATTTAATCCTTTTATTTATGAAAATTGAACACATATATTTTTGTTTTCAATTAGTTGATTTGCTCAAGAGAAAGAAAAATGGTAATACAATCTTATAATTTCAATATAAGATTTAATTTTAGATTTATTTATATTAATAATTAATATAAAATAAAGAGTTATTAAATCTTTACTTATTATCTGTCTAGTTTGACCGCTATGAACCGGCAGATTTTATAAATCCATAAATAAAATTAAAGTTCGAGTTGACTGTTTTTTTTTGTTTTTTTTTGTTTTTTTGAAACTACAGATGTTTATTTACCCCACTTTTTCGCATTTAACACATGTTGTATACTTTTCACTAATTTTAAAAAAATTTCTAGTACTAGATAGAACAGAACATACTAAATACTAATAAGTCGTGATGAGTTTTTAAATTTCTTGTCATCAAGGTAAGATTAAACCCTACCTTGGACTTCCATCTGTGCGTATATTATAAATTTTAAGTGAAAGTGTCTCGGCGATTGTATACTGAGCTGCGGTTTGATGATGCTTGGTGAGAGATTATATTATGAAGATTATAAACCATGAATACAATGATGTATCACGTATGCATATTATTATTTGCGGTTTAGCTATGAATAAATACAAAAAAAAAGTAAAAGTCGTTTTATCGAAAACTAATTTTGTGCTCTTTTTGTATTATTTGATCGTTCTTACAGAAAACATACGACTTTCTGTTGTCGTATATTTATCATATATCATCACGATCCTTTATAATATATAATACTTTGTTATTCTTCAAGCTCTTCTAATTATTCCAACGATACTCTGTTACGACAATATTAAATTCGCTATAAAAATTTTACTTTTTAACACAATAAAAAATTAATTAATACATTAATTTATGCTCGGATAGAAAATAATATTCGCTCTATTCATTATCTTCCATCTAGTTGGCTAAGGGATTGCAACGCTCGTGATAAGAAACTATATATATATATATATATATATATATATATATATAGCCATTCCGAGTATCCGTTAACTTAGAATAAACTCTCGCCTCCCTCCCCCTCCTGCGCCACGCCCGAAAATCTCTTTTTCCCGTTTATCCCAACAATCACATTTCTTTCGACTTAGCTGAAATGCGACTTCGACAACGGGGGCACTTTTTATTCAAGCGATTAATTAGTCGACGCACGAAATTCGCAAGGCCTCGCGTCAAAACTCACAGATATGTATATGTCGGACTTAATGCTTGTTAAAAAGCGAGAGAGGTAGAAAAAAGGGAAAAAGCCATGTACACGCTCCGTTAATTCCATTAGCGGTGTACGGCGTTAACCGGTTGTTTACTGATTACGCGCAAGCCTCTTGCCTAGGATGCAATGTCGTCGTTTCTTTTTTTGCCTCTCGCTTCTTCTTTTGGAAGCGACGGACACGCGAGCGGGGATGTGTGCGTGCCCGTCGGTACGCGCCTGTGCTATGCAACACTTATTTTTGTTTGTTTGTTTGTTTTTTTGTTTGTTTTTTTTGTTTTTGTTTCACGCGACGCTTGGCCCGAAAGAATTTGCGCATTACCGACTCAAGATCGATAAATCAAACATTTTAGTTGTATTTGCACTTCTGACATCACAAATTAATCGAGACGTTAATTAAAAAAGTTTTTGTTTATCGTTGTTACGAGAAATTGTCATGTTTAGATATGGTTGTTTTATAGTTAAACGGCGGAGCTCACGTTCTTAATTATAATATTATAATATTCGCAAACTATTGCCGATAACAATGAAATTTCAGATGCGAGACAAATATTTTCCATTTACGTAATAAAAAATAACTCGTACATAGTTCAACTTTGTTGTAATTTGTGTTTTAAAATATTTTTTTAATCGATTCCTATACGGAAAGTCTACAGTGACATACTGGCTGGATTAACGTTTCAATTTTCGTTTCAGCAAAAGTGTAAACAAAGGAAAAACTCGATCGTCGGACGTCCAATTTTTAACAAGAAAAAATATGACATTATGTTTTGTAATATTCTTTGAAAGATTTCATTTTCGCAGAATTTAAATCGAGGCACACTTTATATTCCATTTTTTCCAGTATATGGGAGTTTCGCCTTGTGATAAAAGAAAACGGACAAAAACAAAAATTAATCATACACATTCGCTCAAAACGATCAAGAACAGAGAAAAATATTTAATCGCCTTCCTCCAGAGGGGATTGAAGATCCCCGTATACCATAAAACGATAAATTGCACGCGTTCTTACCTTTCGAAATTATTAAAGCCCCTCGGCTCACCTACTTCCCAAACGAAGCTCGCGGATAAAAAGAAAAGCGATACCCATAAGTACGCGTACGTCGTATTCGTACGTCTATAGACAAATCGAGTGTGCTAACAACGACGAGTTGTAAGAGGGAGGAGAGGAAAAATAGGAAAATGCATGAGTAAGAGAGAGAGAGAGAGAGAGAGAGAGAGATAGGAAGTAAGTAAGCACAAATGAGCTGGAGAGAAATGGCGAGGGTGCGCCGTATCGTCTTCTTTAATGCACCTCTTAATTTCCGCGGGATGCAATTTTTCGCAAGTTGGCAAGCGCGGCTTTTACAGTTAGGTGCCTCGGCTTTCCATTGCATCCTTTTTTTTTTTTAATCTTTTTTTTCTCGTTTGTGGGAGCGCGAATCTTTGTGCGGTTTCGACACGCGTCCAACAAGCGGAATTAGACGAGTTTTTGGTTTCGAGGAGGGAAGTTTCGGCTCTTGCTTTTTTTTTTTTGTTTCTCTCTATTATGTCCCCTTGCTCCTCTCTCTCTCTCTCTCTCTCTCATTTTATCTACATTATCGTGCGTCCATTTTTTTTGCACCGTCCGCATAAATATTTCGAGCAGTGCAATAGGCTATGGAATTACAATATTGTAACTTTCTTTAACTGCACAAACTCTCATTAAATGCAATTAGAAAAAACTATAAATTCAAAAAGTTTGGATGCCAAAGTGTACTTACTTCAGTTGCATTCATGATTTTTGCAGAATATTTTGTACTCGGTGTATTGCTAATTAACATGAATGATAATTTGAAATAAAAATGTTGAAGATATCTTTGCCATTAAACCAAGTATTGAAAAGACATTAATTGAAAACAAAAATTAATATTTTATTTTAATGAGTCAAATCGTTAAAATTAATCAATAAGCATAAATTACAAGTTTTAAATATAACTGCTGAAGTGAGCACAGAGATTATTATAATAAATTAATAAGTGGCTAGGTGAAGGGTGAAATTAGAAATATATTTTACTCCAATACCTTTCGTATTAGGAATAAATAGTTGAAAAAAAAAAAAAAAAATCGACATAAAAAGAACATATATAATTGAAAATAATTCTACATAAAATAAATTTTTCTTTACATATCTAAATAGAAACACTGTCAACAAAAATAATAATTTAACGATCGGGCATTCGATAAGGTTATTATTCGTTTTCGTTGTAATTAAATATGTAAATTAATCAAAGGATCTATTAAGATTTTTAAATAATATTTTATGCATTCTTCGGTAAAGATTTTTAATGATATCGTAAATCTTTTCTAAGCTGATATATTATTAATCGATATTTTGATTGACGGTAAAAGTGATTGTCAAAAAATTGAACGTAAATTTGAAAATAAATTTCTGCTTAATATTGTATAATACAAGATTTCATATAGTTCGAATTATCCAAAAATGTTCCTTATCTTAGAATTTGATTTTTTAGTACGCAGGATTTAAAGAGACAATTGTCTCTTAAACTGAAATACGAAAAAATCATTATAAAAGTCTCTACTCGTTAATAGAATTAATCAAATTTTTACTATTAAACTACATTTTATCGTGCATCACCGATACATTTTTTACCATATAAATGTAAATTTCAAAATATATACATGCGTGCGTGCGTGTGAGTGTGAGTGCAATTTGCTTAAGGCAATTGAATAAAATATAATTTGACTAATTGTGCCTTTTTATAGATTATAGTTACATCGGTAAATTTATAATTTATCATTAAATACTTTATTATATCATTAGGTATAATGATGTTCGAGACAATTTATTTTTATTAGTAATTACGTGTAAATCAGGGCATACATAAGTTACATGCATATGACTTGGACATCTTAATTTCAGTACTTTTTCGCTATATATAAAATCTGATTAATAAATAATCTTAATGATTTTATGATAATACATGTATCTTGGCCTTTAAAAAAAAAAATAACATTGAAAGCCAAAAAAAAAAAAAAAAAAAAAAAAAAAAAATAAGAATAATAATAACGATAGAGTAATCAAAAAGAGAAATGCTGACTTTACCTAATGTGCCCAATTATTTTTATAACCCGACAATAGAAATATTAATGGAACTACAATCATCTATTTTAATGAAAATTGTGCTGTAATTGTAAAGTAAAATTTATTTCATAGATCGATTAAGATATTGAATTGCACTTGCATCGAACAGTCTCGAATCTTGCTACTTATTGTTAACATGAATTTACAAATTTATTTAAAATAGATGCATACTTAAAATATATTAATATTTTAAATATATGATAATCAAGGATAATGATGGCAATTAATTTGCATGTCGGATTTAATTTTACCATGAGAATATTAAAGTACTTTTAAGTTTTGAAAGGAAAAGTGCTGGATAATCTATGTGTAATGTGCAAATTAGAAATTGCACTGCTTCCATATATCTTTTTAATTTATAAGTCATATAGAAATTGTAATTAATAAAATGTATATAAAATTTAAAGTTTAAGTAGCCTCGCGGTCTATTAAATATTCTAACTATATTGTAATTCGAAAAGTCACTGTCCTGATTTCCTAAATGGATAAAATAGCCGCGAGCATTGATATAGTAGACTCACGGGTATATAGCAATTTGTACATAAATTAGATAAATTGGCGACTCGTACAGTTATTATTCTAGTTGTTATCTATACATATTGAGAATACTTAACCAAATGAAATAAATAGCTTAATTTTCGTATTGCGATCGGCAAATTAGCGTTTATTCTTTATTAGATTGTTGTATTTGAGATAGATTGTCAAATTGCCTGCCTTTTAAATATATTTCCATTACTATAAGTCTCAAGTGTAGTAAGTGTTCCATTTAAGGAGAAAAAAAAATGAAAACGAAAACGAAAATGAAAATGAGAATGAAAATGAGAATGAAAAAAAGGAACAAAAAATAAATAAAATGAATGAAAAAGCATGGACAATCTTTATGGACAATTTAGATTGTCATAGAATGTCATCAATATTGTCATCAACATCAGAATTGTCATCCAATAATCATGGACAATTTAGACCATCCATCTAAATGGAAATTGTACTTGCTTATAATCAATATACGTACCATATAATTAATCATACATTTGTAAAGTAGTATATTAGTATATTGTTGAAAAAAAGTAGGTGATATCCGAGCTTTCGAAAGTACCGTAAACAACTGGCTCAATTTACATCAAAAGATCCTCTCGGAACTATAAAAGAAACCACAAAACAAGCATTAATTCCATTTAAAGAGTTCCATAATACTCTGGCAAAACGGTACGATGAGAGTAAATATATCATACGTCTAACCCTATTTTCATTCGTCCATGCATACTCCGTCAACGTGAAAATGAATGATCGCGCGTAAATTATGCAAATCCAGCGGTTCCTTTCCACCTTACGGCAAATAGTGGAGAGCGTCGCCTTCTAACTTCTAAATAGCTCTCAACTGCACATGTAGATAAAAATAGAGACTCGCATCTCCATTGTGGCTGTATCTTTCTCCCCCCCCACCCCACCCCTCCCCCCACCCATTTTTCTTTCTTTCATGTTTAATGCCGAGAGCCGGAATAGCGTTATTCCGCGCTTCTCCCTGCTCTCCTCTTAATTATGCCCCCTGTCTGTGTAACCGACACACGCGCGCACACAACATATCAGCGACATACTCGGCCGATTTAGCGATTGATCGTCTTCCACATTTCTGGACCATTCGGCAGCCAAACAAACTGCATATTAAGCGTGTGCACACTGCGTGTAGAATTGCCTGCGGTGTTTGAGCTATGACGTAATAATGCAACGCTCTGCTTTGAGAGGGCACACGGTACTTTGATTTATTCAAACTAATGAAATTGAATTATAGGGGCATGGGCAAACAGTGATTGCGCTGGCCAGTTGGACATTGGTGAATTAATTTGTTGTCGTCGTTTGCATTTCTTGTAACAAAAAGTCTAAACGTTGACTTTTAATCAATATTGTCATGATGAAAATTATTTGCAATTGAAGTTTACATTGAGAGGTAAGTAATCGGCCGTCAAAAAGGAGCCGCTATTTCATATCCGAATAAGTTAAAAATAAATTTACACCGCGATCTATATGGACGAGGCACGCTGATTTCTCAAAAAGTCGGCTTTTAATATCATAATATACATGTAATGAAAGAATGCGTTTCAGAATTAAATAATATCATTTCTGATTTGCCTTCCCTCAAAAATCCTAATGACGTACTTTTTCCAATTGACGTTAAAGTGACAAGAATTTATGGATTTAGAAATTTTATAGCAATAATTTATGAGAGAGAATGTTGAAATATTTGCTCGCCTTAACGCTTTACGCCAAGATAAATCAATAACTATTTTCAGCTTTCCTAGAACTGATGGTACTTTCTTTGAAAAATATTAATTATTTAGCGTTCGAAATAACCTTTATGGTTTTACAATGTAATTTCAACTGTCAATGAATGAGAAATTACTCCAATCACGTTTAATTTTAACTTTTTAATACTCATATTTCCATGTCTTACATTAGTTCATTATATTAATAGAGAACGGTGATTTTGAAAAATGCAAACAAAAATATTATTTCTTTTTGAAATATGATAAATAATTATTTGATTCATATTTCAAATGAATGCAAGTTTCAAATATCAATAATTATAATGATTAACTGCAATGCTTCGAAATCCGAAACACGTGAAGGAATTTTTTTAAAAAAAAATAAAATATTTACCGTGTAAT
Organism: Ceratosolen solmsi marchali; assembly: GCF_000503995.2. Classification (NCBI taxonomy): domain Eukaryota; kingdom Metazoa; phylum Arthropoda; class Insecta; order Hymenoptera; family Agaonidae; genus Ceratosolen; species Ceratosolen solmsi. Next base: position 1,263,991 of record NW_011948424.1, on the reverse strand, counting down.
TCAATCCTTTGATTATTAACATTCTGTTTAAAGAATACTATTTTACAAATATGTTTATTTTATATTAAATTAACAAAAAAAAAATAAAAATAAAAATAATAATAATAATAATAAATAAATAAATAAATAAAAAAGAATAAACAAATATTTAGAAAAATATATGGAAATTTTTGTTTTTATGATGAATATATACTCTGTACTATACTTAGCAATGTTTATAATTATATATACATTTTATTGAAAAATGTTTCTATTGATAATGAATTTATCAAATTTTGAAAATGATTCTTAAAATCGGATGGTATTAAGATTTTTTTATTTTTTTATTTTTTTTAATAATTAAACATGTATTCAAATTTAATAATTTATTTAATATTTTTATTTGTAGTGAAGAAATTTTAAATATACACTTAATCCATAAAAGCATACCACATATGTTATATAAATATTTGTTCTATGTATTCGGTAGTAAAAATACCATGTAAATAAATTAAATGTCAATCCGTTTTTAATTGATTAAATTCATGTTTAGTTAGCATTAGAAATAAATAGTATATTGGCAAAATCGTAATTTGAAAAATAATAAATAATAAACATCTCGTTACATTGACATATTTTTAAATTATTTTCTATTTCAAAAGATTTTCAATGATAATTTTAATCTAAAATTGTATATTTATACATTGATATTCAAAATAAATACAGAATACTTTTAAGAATTAACGAAAACTTCCGAATAATTAAGACGACGTAAACAACTTGGCGATGAAGGCAAATTTACATAATCACAATGAATACAAAAACTCTCCATTGATTTATTGCAACTGTACGATATATTCTTATTAATAAATTAAATGTAGTAATTTGGAAAATGATAAAATCCACATTTACGCGTAATCTACATTGACTTTGATGTTCTTGTATAATTTTTGTAATATGATATATATATATATATATATATAACATTCAAAAAGTTAAAACGAATCGATTTTAAATTGAATTTTAGTTGCCTATCACTGCAATACAACCGCAAAACACGCATCTTCAACTAAATTTATTGGTTAAATAAAATAGAATCAAATATTCAAATAACTTGATAATATTTTATAGCGTTATGCAATACATTCATACTGCTAATTACGTGTGTTATACAAGTTTTGATTCCCTAACTTTAATAGTATCATAAATACAAAAAAGACTTTTGAAATTATTTGTAAATATCTAATGTCATAGATTTTAAATGATTTTAACATTTTCAGAATATAATAAAATCAATTCATATCTAATTAAAAAACTATAAAGTAAAATATCAAAGAAATTTTATATATATTAATTTTACGCGATTATCTGAAATAATTGTAATTCGATTTAACTTTTATATAATAAGTTTAGAAAAAGTTTCATTTCAGTTAATTTTAATTTCCACTTAGTGGCAATTACACCAGCGAACAAGGTTTTAAAATTTTTAGTTTTATAAAATAAATGACTTTCTATGTATTTTATGGTTTAAATATCTGCTTAACCAATCGTTAGTCACTAAACAATGCCCAGAATTTGCAATTACAGTGCAATATTTTCTTTGTTTATATTTTGTAATACAAATTGATAATGTGCAATAGAAATTTATCAATCAATTTCTTTTAATTATTATGATTTTACGGCTCATTACATGTTCAATGTTTACTTATTAAATATTTATTACAAGTCAACAAATAATAGGCTTAGTAAATAATATAATTTAACAAAAATTGCATATACATTTTATTATTTGAAAATATTTAATTAATTAAAAGAAATTATAAAAAAATATAGGTCGCGAGTTAAGTCGGCATTTTTTGTCAATGCCAATTATAACGATATTTTCATTGAAAAGGAGGAATAAGTTTTAATCATCTAATTTCATAAAATTCACAAATTTCACTCAAATACTTCAGCATATAAATTGAATTTCATGTTAATTCTGTACATTCGCATGCGTAAATTTGCTTGTATAAATTGCGTGAAAATGTGGAAAAACAAGGATATTTCCGAATTGACTAATTAGAATTTTTGATAAACATAGAGTATACAAAGATAGAAAAATGTTTACATGTAATTATGATCGTAAGAATTTAATTTTCATTCCCAAAGGTACGTAAAAACTTCATTTTATTTCAGCTCTAGAATTTTTAAAAATGTCAATCAAACTCGATAAATAGATTAATCAATCTTATGATCTTCATTAATATTAATTCTGCATTGTCCAAACTTTTATACACCACATGCTAGAATAGTCTATAGTTTTCTTCTTCTTATTAACAATTTTATCAAAAGTATTGAAAAAATGACGGTCATTACCTGGTTAAGAGAACGAGAAAGGACAAAAAGAAGAAAAAAAAAGTGATGAATATATAATTCACATAATATGTAAAAGCAGATTTTATTATATTCATTGTTGGGTTTAAATCTCGCGTATCCGTCGGTCTATGCAAGAGGTTCGTTTTGTATGGCACACTGCATTTCCATGCTCTGCTTTTCATTCCTTCGCTCTCTTTTCTTTGGACTGTGTGTCTCTCGAAATTTGTATGTCACGGGCAAATGAATCGTAACAAAGGTCGAAATTTACAAAATTGTTAGCTATTCATCGTAAAGTTGCCCGAGCATTCGGACTTATTTAATGCTTCATCTCATTTAAAAAAAATTTATTAAGGCTTTTCCAGCTTTCCTCATAAATTTTTCTCTTAAGATTAACACATAATTTTTCCAACGTTATTAGATTACAATCTTTTACGACTTATTAATTTGTCCATTTAAATGATCGATGCTAATACTTTGGTGTAGACGTAAATATGCGATTGTTAACATGGCTATTAAATTATAATATATTCTATTAACAATTAATTATAGGATAAATTTATTTTTAATTAATTTCTATTATAAGGCTTAAATTAATTCATTATACTTGTTAGGAAGCAGAATTCAAATAAAATGAAAAAGCGGTTTTATCACAACGAAATATAGATTTTAATACCGAGTTAATGACAATTTTTAGGCATATCAAGTGACCACCATAATGTTTTACAAAACTTTTATTACCAAAACTCAAGTTTAAAATTGAATTTATAGCAATTTAGTCAGCTCCCCCCCCCCCAACCCTCCCAACCTCCCGATAACCAAGGATTTGAATAAAAAGTTTTTTATTTTTATACACGCAAGCCTTTAATGAGAACTTGAGAATTTTAGAGTTTCACTATTGCATAAATTATTTATTTATTGAATAAGCTATAAAAAGCTTATTTAAAAAAAAAAAAAAAAAAAAAAAAAAAAAAAATTTTGTAAATTTTATTTATACCTATTTAAACACATTACTTATAAAAGAAAATCAAGGCGTTTCAATGTAAGTGGAGAGAAAAAAATGAATTAATATAAATGATTTAATTCAATGTTTATTCGTATTTGCCGAACGAATATATAGATTATTTTAATCATAAAATTATGAACACAATCTTACTGTAATTATTTATTATTATAATTAAAAATAGTAATTTTATGAGTCGATACTACTGCTATACGAGGCATTTAAAAATTCTTATGAATTTAATAAGAAATTTTCTTGTAGACGATTAGTAGTACTTCTACTTGTCCATACACATTTTTATCAAGATTATTGTAGGTACGAGTCCATAAAGACATGAAAATTTTTATAATTCTCATTCGCATAAAGTATTTTTATTTTTCCTTCGTACGTAAGGGAGAGTCACGATGCTTGATTAATATTTCGTTCGATTTAATTCGAAATCTAAAGCTAAAATACCTTTATTTATTTACATCATAATTTAACAACTATTTTTCTGCAATTACGTCGCAAAAAGTGTATATTAATACATTTTACGTAGGATTGAAAGTAGTATAAGAGAATTGCGATTACATGACAGATTATTTAAATTTCATTTTATGATGCACAGCAGACATTGGTAACTATTAAGCATCGATAATAAATAATAATTCGATTTAAAATATTACAAATTTTCAAGTAAGCACAATCGATCGGTACATTCCCAATTAACTTTCTTTTGCGTGCAGCTAAAATGCCAATACCCTGTAATTAACAGAAAAACCGAGAAAATAAAACTGCATCTATCCTTACCTACTTTTCCAGTTTCACCTCAAGCTACGTAATAATGTGCGATGATAAAAGCAAAAAAACAAAAAAAGAAAAACAAAAACAAAAATCAAAGATTTTTCGCACATCATCGCGCTCAATACTTGTACACAGACACGAGATAGCCATTAGTTATGATTTTTATATGACAATTTAACTATACTTAATTCCGTATAAGGAAGAACTCGCATTAATACAATAAATAATAATATAGTACGTTTAGCACGCTTGTATGTATCATCTTAGTCGGTGTTATCGAAATGCTCGCTTACAAGAAGTTGTTGGAGCAATTTACAACCCACGCAGATCTCTCTATGGCCATTCAATTGAGCTAAATTAAATGGGCCGTGAATTGCTCGCCCATTACGGTATTTAATGTAACAATTTGATTTGTAATGCTTGAGACCATAAACAATGAGTTATCAATTGCGATGCAGAATAGTACAACTACCGTTCTTTCAAACTTCGGAGAAACAGTATTTCATTGTATGAGAGAGGAAATTACACGGCACAATTTTAAAGTGAATTCTCACTTTGTAGTAAAAAATGATTGATCATTTTTTTGTTTTTGTTTTTTTCTATGTTTTTTGATCACATAGCGACTAACGCGAAATGGGGCTCAAGCTAAATGTCATCAATTGCTAGCTTAATAGCGATAGATAGCTAAGATAGATCAACCAAGTTAAGTAGATTTAAGATTTAAGTTTAGCAGTAAGATCTTTGATATGTCTGCGCTGGAGCGCTCGTTTACTTCACTTTACTTCGATCAAAACTTGATCTTTATTTTTATTGTTTCTCCCCTTTTAGTTTACTTCCATTCTATTACTATATTTTACCTAAAGTACAATCATCATACTAATGCACATACGCGTCTATGAACGCTCGCGCAAAAGGGCACGCGCTCACCCAAATGTATATATATATATATATATATATATATATATGTATGTATGTATGTAGAGAGAGAGAGAGAGAGAGAGAGAGAGAGAGAGAGAGAGAACGACGACGACGACGATGACGACGGGTGGAAGTAAATTTTAACCATTATCTTTTTTTTTATAACTTCCATTTTCAAGATTATCGGGTAGAGTAATAATCTGTATGATTCCCAAAACAAAAAACTCTTCGTTACGTAATCTATAAATATTATTAAAATAATCTATAAATTTTTTTTTTAATTTACAAATCTTAGCAAATTTTTTTAAAAATAAATTTTTATTTTATCTTCGATATTGAATGGTCGATGTGAATTTAATTGAAAAATTTATGATAAAAATCTCATATACGTAGGTACGTATGTATATGTGGTACCAAACTCTTTTTTAACTAAATAACTTTATTATTTAAATACTATTACTTATATACTTAACTATATATATAATCAAACTATAAGAAATTTAATGCTATAATAGCAAATTAAAATAATTCATGAACCAAGACCGTCCGATTTTTAATGATATTGTAGTTTAAATTTACTTTTCAAGTTTTTTTCATATATAAAATTTGCATCTTTAAATACATTTGATAATTTTTTCTCTTATTGTAAATCGAGACTTTTAACATTACTTATGTATCTTTATTATTTCAATATATAAAAGATATAGTTAATTTTACGTATCCAAAATTAGAAAGTAAAAAAGACCGATTCAAATAACGACTTGCCCGGATTAAAATTACATTAAATTGAAATTAAGTAAACGTTGTTATCTTTACCATGCACGATAATGCCTTTGTAACTGAAAAATTTAATTTAAAACCTCGATCTATAAAATAAAATGAAATATTATTTTTAGTTTAATTAGGATTTATCGATAATTTTCACGTTAAAAATGAAAAGAAATTCATATTTTCATATATATGTATGTATCTGCATGTAATCCGAGATATCGGAATCACTTGCCTTTATTTGATAATAAACTTTTTCTGTGTATCTTAATCAATGTGTGGGTCGTCGTGAATGTTGAGAAAATTTATGAGGTATGTCTTATGTAAAATTTTACTTGTAAAGAAATGAATGACGTTTAACAATGAAGAAAACTTAATGTACAACCTCATATTTTATAAGATTTTCAATCTATCTGGTAACTTTTGATATTCATTATAATACGGCTCATCGTACCAAATGTTTTTGTAATTATTCCACGTACGCATTACTACATTATTGACATTATAATTTATAATTAGAAAGTCTAATGTTGTAAAAACAATATTTTCGTTAATGGAATGTCTGATATTGTTTATAAAATGTAAATAGGAATTTGTATTATAAAGCAGAATATTTAGAAAGCAAAATAATATGATGATAAAACGTAATAATTATTTCGTTAAATTTTCTATCGATCTATAACAATTATTGAAAAATGTTGAGATGTTCATGTATATAGGACAATCGTGAGTTCATTTGACGAATTTTTTAATCTCGTAATAAAGACAGCAAAATTTAAATTGATGTTTATTCAACTTACTTAGTGAGAAGGACTTAGAGATCCAAAAACTTTTGTAACTCACCTGTAACATAAAATTAAAGTCACAATTATAGTCATTGTTATATACATAAATTTATTAAACTGTGAAATAAAAGTAACTAATGTATCGTCGCTTTAAATTAGTTGAACAAAACAAAAAAAATTCCATTAATTCAATATTTGTTTAGATACGTGGCTAATTAAAAAAAAAAAATATATATATATATATATATATATATATAGATAGATAAAAATCTTTGTAAACATGATAATTAAAATGGTAATTCATTTCGTTACTACGAAAGACTACAATATAATAATTCCTATAAAATGTATTGCTTCGAGCAATTTATTGTTTGTTAAAGAGAGGACCGACAACGACAAGACTAAAGCACAAGCGAAGAATAAAATTGCGTTAAGCATCGGAAAATTAGCTTTCTAACGATAGACACTGAAATGCTGCATGTCCTACACAATCGTAATCGCTAGAAAAAGATAAAGAAAAAAATGAAAGGCATCGGAGACCCCGGAGAAATGTTACTTTGTCGATTGGATTCATGGTCCGATCGCCGACAATGACGGCGATGTTAATAGCGACGAAGAAGGAAGGAGGCGCACGGACGCGCGTGGCTCAATTGCGTAATTGTGTAGGATGTGCACTTGTCTGCTCGGCGGAATAAGTGAAAGAGAAAAGTTGGTGGGAGGAGGCAAGGCACAAGGTGTAACTGCAATTAACAGTCTCTTTCATTCGTTCATTGTTTAGTACAAGCGGTGCGTATCGCTTATTCACTCATAGCTCGGTTAATAAATTTGTTCGGGGGTGAAAATTTGTCTGTACATAGGTCAGACCTGGAGTCTCGTATAAATTGGTAAGTGCATGATCGTAATTGTTAATTTTATCGTGTTTTTTCAGTTATTAAAAGTCATACACACACACACACACATATATATCAGTGCTTTATATATAATGTTTATATTGGTGGATTAGTATTAGTAGCAGTGTTTATAAGCTTTTCATATTCAATTGAATCTCGCCGTAGTGCGAAGTAAAAATATTTCATAAATTCAAATTAGTTTTTAAACTTATTGTATAGGCTGATATACTTTTATTGCAGCTCGCAATATTGTAAATAAAAATTCAATCGTATTTAATGCTTTATTATTACTTTAGAAGTCCGTTTAATCCTTATTTACATCTATTATTATTAGCTATGGAAATTTTTATACAGAGAGAAATATTTATAAATTATATGGAGTTTAAAACTACTACTACTGTGAAACGTGTGAAAAATAAAAGCACATTAAAAACTTATTACGACAATATACTTTTCACAAAAATCTATTTTAATATGTGTTTATACACTATATATATATATATATATATATATAATGTGAAGTTTACGTAGCATATGCAATCCATTTACGTAATTTGAATTTATTAATTCAGCTTTTTCACAAGTACAAAACAACGTCATCGCTAATCTGTATATTTAGATAGAGAAATATGTTGAAAATAATTAAGAATCATAACGCGTGTTTTATCATGTTGAATTATACATAGTAGGCTAATTGTAAGATTTGGAATATCTCAAATTCAAGAAATTTTTAAATACACTTCCTGATTCAAATGCACTCAAGTACAGTAAAGTAAGTTCTGAATTTTGCCTCTCCATTTTAACGAGAGAATCAAATGAAAAAAATAATAAAAATAAATATCGATCTTTCATTATATTAGCATGTTAAAGACATGGTAACTTGGTGGCTAATCTTCGACAATGTGGCATTGCAGTTAGAGCCAAGTATTTCTGTACTATTATTCAAAACACTATAATGTTATATTAAAGTGATAATTTTGGTATTTATAGTGGCACATATTCAGTTCAATGTCTCATTGTTGTATGAGCACTGATTAAATTATAAATTGAAAACTGCAATAACTCCTGTGAAATAAGTATAACAGTAAACAAAGTTTCATTGAAAATGTACAAGATTTACAAATATCTTCATTGCTACGAAATTGTTCCAATTTGAAAGAAAAGAAACAATAAACATACATTGGAGAGAAAATAAAATATTTCATTATTCGTTACAAACATATCATTTTTCTTCCTAGTCATTCTAATAAAGCTATTCTGTAAAATTATCATTGCAAGAGAGAGAGAGGTAGCGTTAAAAATTAATGATGTCTGCATAATGTATAAACATATATAATTGTTTAAGATATCGTCGACTTCAAGTTTCATTACGTCATTTCTTATCGAACCCTCATTATTCATAACAATTTATCATTTTAATTGAAATTAGCTCCCAAATATTCCAAGTGACTATTAAATAACATTTATAATTTAAAAGTGTCGCGTATCGTCGCTATCTCATAAGCCCCTATAGAAATATTATATCTACAATAATCAAGTCGTCAAGTACGGAATACCATAAGATTATCTTCTTTCTTTCCTTCCTTCTTTCTTTCTTTCTTTCTTTCTTTTTTCTTTTCTTTTTTTTTTCTATTTTTTTTTTTTTTATTGAAAATTTATCGGCCAAGTCTTAATGAGTCGCAGGGTAAAAAAAGTCCAGCGGCGGCTATTCATTCGACAGGCAAATTCTCTAAGGAGCTCGTTCGGAGCATTTCAAAACGTGCGTAAATTGAATTGCGCAAGACATCCGCGAAATCCCGAGCGTCCGATATGCCGCGTGAAAATCAAAGTGGGTGCGCGAGCTCGGGTACGAAATTTCTAAGCCGACAGAATTTTTTTCCTCGAATCCATTCCGCGCATTCTGGGTCGTCGCGACAAATCGAGAGAGCCGGTCCTTTTGTTTTTTCAATAGCGCACGCAAGATTGCGCAAGCAGAGGCCCATCTCGGCGGACAAACTGTCGCTGCACGAAAAGGCGGAGGCGATTTTTCATAAAAGTCTTCCCGAGCCCTGGGATTTCCTACCGTCTCAACGCTCCTCTTCCCTTCCCCCTACAATTGACAAGCGTCAATTTGCGCTAATGTCTAAACTACTCGAAACGCTGTCCTCCACCCTCTCTCGAGGCCTCTTCATCAACCTGGTTTCTTGTATTTTGTCTTTCGTGCTCGAGTCGCGAGATGCGATCGAGTGGTGCGATGATGTATGTTTTAGGGCGGGGGAGCTGATTCTACGCGAACAAGATTATTTGACGCAAGCAGGCTGTAAATTATTATTGCATTGCAGCCATTTTGTTTTTTTTTTAACACGCTTTAACAGTCTTTATTAAATGCAGCGGTTGGCTAAGAAAAGCGCCAAGACTCGCAATATCGATGTTTTTTCACTTCTATTCTATTTTCAGCTATCTCCTCTTTTTCTCATTAAAGTGCGTTTTATGCCTGCGCCGTGTTATCTACATCTGGCGCCCGTTATTTCTGTACTTTTAATTTCATTTCTCTTCTTACTGCTTTTATTCGCAATTGCGTATATCCCCATATATTATTTTTTCTGCTAATACTGCGAATTTCCCAGTACTTAACTTAAATTTATCTTTCGTCGCCCGTCAACTTAATTCCATCGCATAATTATATTTCATAAATAGAGAATAAACATATATGTCGCGTATATTATTGAAAACAATGTACGCGAACAATGTTAAATTTTTATTATTAATAACATTGTGTAACCTTTCATGAGGTAACGATGAGTTGACCATCAATTTGTTAAGAAACTCAGAGTTAAATACTCCGAGTTCAACTATTTATTTATGAAAATTCATATTATAATGATAACAATAATGAAACTATAATGATTAATATTAATAATAATAATAATAATAATAATAATACAACAGAAATTATATTAAATATTCTAGAAAGAAGATATGCCTTTTCAAATTAAATACCGACGAGTACAGTTAATTTAAAACATTTCATATCGTGGAATAATGAATAGAAGGTATTAGTTAACGTTTTGATCCTTTTCATTTTTACGTGATATATTTATGATTATTTTAGCATATGAAAAGTGTTTAGAAATTTATCTTAAATAATTTAAATATAAGAACTAAATTCAATAGTAAAAGCAAAGCGGTAGACTGGAATGTTTAAAGCAGCATTCTTTTGTATAAATTGACAGATAAATATTCATAAATATAAATACGTTAATATTGTATTTAAATGCCAATCGTAACTGCTTTAACGTTAAATAAGTTTTTTTCATTACATTTAAATAATATTATGCAATAGTGATATTTTAGAATATGAAGTTAATATTGACGTGTATCAGTGTAGTTTGTTAAATCGACATAACGACATTGTAATCGACGACGACATCGAAAGATTTTATTTTCGTAAGAAGAGAAAAAATCTAATATAAATAAATTCAAGGGGCTTTGCTAAATTTTACTTACTCTAGGACAACATAATTATACGCTTTTCCACTTTACATCGAACAAAAGCGAAGAACTGAATTTTTAAAGCTAAATATCCTTTCTTATTACATACATAAATAAGCTGTAAATAAGTCGTCTAAAATTGCTAAAAGAGTAAAAAAGACAGATGAACGGATGTTAAAGTTGAGCCTCGTCTTATTCATACTGTACGGATGATCTTCACGGAAGTCTCTCACGGACTCTCAGTTAGGCAGCTTGGCCGTTTTTTATTTTCATTTTCTTTAAGGATCGTTGACGGGTTGTTAACGAAATGATTCATTAAAATCGGGCATTGTAATATCGTTTTTTTGCTAACTAAAAACTTGATCGTAACATGACGCATTGTGCACATTTCCAAGGACAGTCGACAGGTAGAGCTTTCCAAGTTTGCACCAAGTACTTTCACCGTTGGTCTTTATAATCAGCAACGTGTCTGGAAAATTAATTCTACGCACATTTACCAATCAAAAAGTACGAGAGAACATCCCCGATATTCATTTGGTTACTTTGAACCTTGATCGACCATTAAATGCCCACCGATGCTTTTCAAAATTAATTATTATAATCATTATGATCATGATGATATTGACATTTATTTTTGTCAAAATGCAAACAAACGTAGCGTATTAAGTTTAATATTAAAACAACAGATTTTAATTACGTTTTTATGCATTATTTCTCTCATTCGTTTACATTAAATTTTACAATACACGGACACGCTCAAATTGATTCTGAAAATTAACTACGTGATACTCGCTCATTATTATAGCTTCAATGTAAAATATAAAACAGTTAATAAGTTTCTTTTTATCCATCGTGTGAATAAAAAAAAAAAAAAAAGAAAAAAAAAAAGAAAAGAAACTATAAATTCCACCCTGATTGTAAGCTTCATACTTTATTGATTAATCTAGTAAATAAGAAAAATGTTACTTTTCGTATGTTACTCGATAGTGTTACTAATGAAAAGTAAATTATTTATACATATATTTATTGTAAAAATTCAAGTGTCTGTAAAAATAAAATTAATATTACAGTTATTAAAGCACGATTAAAGTACCGTTAAGGACCGTTAAGCTCTTTCTAAAAGTGAAAGAAGAACTTTAAGAATAATATAAAGCCTAACATCCAGTTTATTTGGAAGGATTTTTTCTTCTTCTTCTTCTCTTTCCAAATACGATGTCGATTTTTTCTTTACGTAAAAAACAGGTAGATAAGGTATGGAAATCTTTAAAGTAAAAAAAATAAGAAAAACAAAAAAAAAAAAAAAATTGAAAATATCGTTTATGATTTTAAAAGTGCATGATATATTTCTATCTACTTAAAATACATGCGTTTTAATATATAATAATTTTTTTTCTTCTCTCTTATATACATTAAAAAATACATTAATTTTACTTTTTATAATGGTAATTTTTATATTAACGAATGTGTCTATGCTTACATTAATCTATATAGAGGTAAGGAGGCACTTTAAGCCTGGCCATTATGTTCTTGCTTTACCCATTTACCCGAAGACACTAAAATAATTATCTATTATTTAAAAACGGTACATCACCTATAGCCATAATTTTTAATGATTCAAATAACCTGAATTTATAACTAGCTTATTGTTAGATCATCGATTTTCTTTTCATAGCGTGTTTTTAATATCTGGTAAAGAGGAGAAAAAGTGTATGTAATAGAATACTAATTTCCGTAATGAAACACTGCATTCCGGAAGTACGAAACCTTAACTTTTTACCGAATAAATCGTAATTTTTTTTTTTTTTTTTTTTTTTTCGTTCTTATAATCATGTAGCATTTACGACGTATTGAGCGATATAATAAGAATAATACGTTTTTTAAGTCAGTAAGCTGAAGATTATGGAAATTGTTGCTTAGCCTTATGCGATACGAGTTTCCCTTAATTAATTAAAAGCACAGTGGTGCCGAAAAATTAACTCGATATACTTGGACAGGGAGTCTTTACTATTTATAAAAAATTTTTATAAATATTCCCTACAATTACATTCATACGTGATAAATAAATAAGAGAGTAAAAACGGAGAGGAAAAAAACAAGACCATTTTGTTTTTTAAACTTCCTGTTGTTATCACACCCATAAAGCAATAACGTATAATGAAGAAGACATAGATATACTTATCAGTGCTAATAGAATGTAAAACTTATACGAAATATCGCATAATTTATGACATTGCCAAATTCATGACGAGATGAACAATCGGATGATGAAAAAATCGATGTTGCCCGTAAGGTAGAATGAAGTACTGTTCTCATATATTACCTCATTCCCGCATTTCCATAACTTTTCTCACTAAAGCCCCGAGGAAATGAAATGTAAAAGAGTGAGATAGAGTATAGAGAGGGGTTTGGGGTTGTTGTTGCTGAGGAGGAGGAGGAGGAGGAGGAGGAGAAGGAGAAGGAGGGAAAAAACACATACACGATCCCATAGCAAACAAGGATCGCCGTGGTCTGGCAAACATGCACGCAATGCCTTCGCATACAACACAACGCTCCAACAGCTCAACCGGCGTTATATGAATACATATTAGTGGTGGCCGTACGACGACATGATTGTCCTCCTCTCGGTCATGCGCGACGTTAGAAAGTCCCTGCTCTGGCCTATCACTTTCTTCGCTCTCGAGCCCCAGGCAACAGAGCGAGGGACACGCGCGCGAGCATACTTTAACGGTTCACACATGCGCCACAGTCATTACATCCGCACGCGACGATCTTGTTAATCGACATTTTAATACCTTGGGATTTTCAGTTTGCCGACATTAAAGCGAGGCTAGAGAGATTAAATACCCGTCGATTGCGAGAGCCTCCGCTTCTTTATTATAGGAGAAGGCGAATGTAGGACAGCAGCTAGAATCGACGCATTTCCGCCGCGACTCATCCGCCATCGATGGACTGCCCGCGATATAATTCAACGCGCGATAAGAACTTATTCCATTACGTGTACGATTTGGGAGAAACAATTATTATATAAGAGGAGCGTAGTTTTATTTGGAAGCCTTGGGAATTCTCTTTCACCTAATCGGTCGATCTCAAATTGTGAAATGCCCAGAGTTATTTGCTTTATTTCGACCGATCAATTTAATGCTAAACCACAATTACATTCAATCAATGAAGCTCGACAAGTGTACGGTCACTTTTAACTAATTTTTGTCTTAGATTTTTATTTTTATGAATGGAAAATACCAGTTCGCCCTCCTTGCATTTACATCGCTTACTCGACTACACGTAGGATTAAACGATAGTATTGTATAATTTGTTGTTCTCTCTCTCTCTCTCTCCCCCTACACACACACACACACACACACACACACACACACACATATATATATATATATACACACACACAATACACAAACCCACACAAACACACACATTCTTCCACCATTATGATAATGCTAAATTGATTGATATTCGTTTTTTTCGACGACTGTGAAATTGACATTTCATTTTTCTTTGTCCCCCCCCCCCCCC
>NW_011948424.1:1168772-1249501 GCF_000503995.2 Ceratosolen solmsi marchali | reverse complement strand
CCACTCACCCGAACATCCGATTGTATTATTTGGTAGAATGATCGAAGCAATTGAAATGCAACTCGCAAACTCTTGTTTGGATATTTACCGCTAAGCTATTCTATCCTATTCAACCGCACGAAATGAATGTCTACGAGCGTTACATAAAGCAGCGGAAAACTTCATTTTTCCCACACCGATAAGCACGCACACTCGCGTTTTCGCAGTTTCGGCTCGAAACTTTTCTCAACGCAACATCTCCGTGCCAAGGCCTTTCCACTTTTCACGAGTCGCCGCCCATCCACGCTCCCGATTTATATGTATCTCATGCTAGCATTGAGTCGACACACATGTCTTCCCGGTTACACGTACACACGATGTTTAAATAAAAAGTAGTTTCGTAATCACGCGCGCGCGAGTCGCGCATCAATCGTTTTTCACCGGGCGCACACCCACGCACCGCCGCTACTCGCTCGTTATTAATAAGGAAGCAATTAATTCGGTTGATAAGGAAGCGAAGGAGAAAGAAAAAAGTGGTGGGGGCAAAGGAAGAGGAGAACAAAAAATAAGGCATGGGGGAGAGGTATGCGATCCTCTCCTGTAAATCCCGTGCTTTTCGTCACCTTTGTAGTATCGTCAGATTTATTGAAATTTATTGGATAACAACAGCATAGGACGCGCTAAATTTATTTCTTTTTATTGACCGTAAATGTAAAATTTGTTTGGAAAAGAAGATTTTTCACATAAATTGCCGTTCCTATCCAATATGTATTTAAATAACAACTAATCAGCTTGTTCTTAACAACTTGATTAGTAATTGAAATATCTATTAATGAAGATTATTATTAAAAATCGACTATGAAACTGGAATAATATAATCGTTTCGTCATTATTTCATTATTTTGTACCACGTGTATTTAAAGCATTTGGTCAAATCGTATTTCTTTGGAATCCAATTTCATAATATCTCTCCATTTTTGTCTTAATCTCCTAAAAGGTATTTTATTTTCTCCTTTTCTCGCTAAAAATCCTTAATTCTGCTCTTTTAATTTCCATTTTAGTTATATACCAGGATAATCTTCATTTGCGTTAGTCAATTACCTTAACAATATTGGATTAAAATTAGAATCCCTCCACCTCATAGTGACGTTAGTTTCTTAATTCTTTTCTTTTCTTTTTATTGTCTTGTTCCGCACGAAATATTTTTAAAATTATGATCGAATTTCAAATACTTATTTAAACACACTTATTTAGATTTTTATAAAATCTCATAAGATATTCATATTAATTTTTTATGAATAATAAGTAGCCACTGACAGTAATCATTCTTTTCCAAATTGAAATTTTTTAATAATCCGAAATTCAAACGTATTTTAATATTTTATTAATGGAGTGCAGGTATGCATTACTTGAGTCTAATCTGCTCTCTATCTCATCTTTTATGCCATTATTTTTATTTTTCATTATTAGTAGTACATTTTAGCTTGTCATATTTAATATCTGATGATAACCTGCCACTTATCATTTATTTCACATTTCTTCTTTCATTACTTTGAATTCTGTTAATTTTTTTTTTTTTTCATACTTATGCATACAATTTTGAAATGTTTTGATTTGCTTGTTGAACACAATAAGAATATTATAAAAATGTCAATTAATAAATTAGACGTATCTCACGAGAATACATATATATATATATATATATATATATATATATATATATATATATATTAAGCTGCATTTTTTATTAATTGCAAAGTACATACCAGGATAGTTAATAAATATTATATCTATTGCATATTATATTTAAATATAAAATATTATATTAACTATCAATAATTTTTTCTATATCACAAGACTTAATTACCTAACATTCTTATTGATAAAAGTCAATTAGTATATGCTGGTATATAAAAATTTTGTCATATTTTATAGTAAAGCTTTTACGAAAAATTTATTTAATTTATTTGCAGATGATTCAGGAATATTTCTTTTGGAATTAGAAATTATTAGAATAAAAATTTCTCCAAAAAATTAATCTTTAACATTCAGTTTTCGATAAATCAAGAAAAGAAAACCATTTAAAGTAAAAGCTGATAAATTGAAATGACACAATAATAGAAAATAATTTCATTTAATTAGTCTTGTCTCATTAATTTCAGTTTGAGCTATTTCAACGATTATATTTTTTTAAAATATATATATTTTCTTCAGAATTGAGAATATATTAAGATTTTTGTCGATAAAAAATATATTTTTGTTTTTTTTTTTAAAACAGATTATGGTAAAATAGTCATGACAGTGCATTTTTGCCATAAATAACGTGGCTATTGAGAAAATTAAGAAACCGATATTTATGTTTGTTCATGAGTAATATTTAAAAGTGATACCTATAAATAAATATTATTCAATTGAAAGAAAATTTCTTTTTAACATTTGGATTTGCGCGCGGATGCCTGTGCGTTGATGAAATTATAATAACTATCGAAAATTACATAAATCCAATAAATCACGAAATAACGTTGAAGAAAAGTATTTTGAATTTGAGAATTGGAAAATGGAGAAGGTCTTTTATAATATAATATATATAGATTCGTCGATGTAAAAATAATTTTTTGCAAATTTAAAATATGAAACAGCCTTATCGAAAAATAAATAAATTTATGAATTTTATACCACTCTTACCATAAGACATTGTTTCATAAATAATTTTATACGTAAATGCAAGATTATTTTTTGCATTGACCCAGAATTTAAAAGTATCAAGGAGTTTAAAATAATTTTTTATTGTAATGACAAAAATAAGCACTGCATTCATTTTTCTCTAAATCATCGTCAATTATATCGATTAATGACAAACACTGTACTTAGTAAAATTATATTGCTTTCACAGTCTAAATTAATACGAGGAAATTATAAGCTTTGCAGTCGACTTTGCTGAGAATAATATCAAATGTTCCATTATTTTATTAGCATATATTTGAAAGATTTTCAACGGACGTAACTAATATAATAAAATTGAACTTGTAAAGCCGTCGATATTATGAAAATGTTGCTTGAACGAGTATTTTCAAAATTTTCGAAATGCAATATTAAAAGATACAACATCGATAAGTGTTCGACTGACTACGTACTAATATGAATGTAATGCTATATCAAGTTCTTACTCCGACGATGTAAAGCGAAAAATACTATATAACTGTACTCTATGAATATCCTAAAGCTTATCAAATGTATTTTCCCGGTCTCGGTGTTTCTTGCTAGTCAAGGAGACGTATTTATAGTCCTTTCATCCGACTCGATCGCGCATGCATCAACTTATCGCAACGCTCTTTTTAGTTTCTCCTCCAATGTATCACAAGGCTAAACGAATAAAAGAAAACGATGCCAGAAATCTATGTAAAATTTACCTAAGAAGAAAGAGGATGATGGAGGGGAGGAGGGGGAGGGGGGAAACGATGGAGATGGAGGAAGTCGCATAGTCGGATTGCGCGACAAGACCGCGTTGCCGCTGTTGGTTCAGCGAGAAAAGCAGATTAAGACCCGATTCAAGTGTCTCTCGAAATTTTGCCTTCGTTTCGTTTTGCTTTCGTTCCTTGTGGATGGGTACGCGCGTTGACAACCGTTTTTTCCTTTTATTTTCTTCAACATCAGGACGCTCGGGGATTCGGCAATAATGGCTCGACAACGGGAATGAGCGACTTTCACGTTGTTACTACGTAACCAACATCTCTCTCTCTTTCACTTTTTCTTCTTCTTCTTCTTCTTCTTCTTCTTCTTCTTCTGCCTTTTTTTATACTTATTTTGATGACGATGGATTTCGCGATAGTACCGTTCTGGACTGGATAGGTGGGGTTGGGGGAGGGGGGGGGGGCTGACTGGCCGGCAGACGCCATGGGATGCAAGATTGTTTGTCCCGTAATGGAAATTTATACGCCCTACATCGTAAACAATGCTCTCTTAAGCTCAAATACTAGTGCGCTAACGCATTTAATAGATGTTATATTGAGCTACGTACCGATGGCCAATCGAACAAAGGCATTTAATTGCATTCTTGAATGCGAGATTAGGAATTTTTGTTATCTAAGAAGGCTCGTAGAAAATAGGGCGTATGATGGAATAGCGGAGGTAAAATTCATTTCCGGGCTGGAAAATTATAGTGAGCTTAGTGGGATAGGGAAGGTCTGTGGGCGTAGTGCGTTTTCATAATATATCGATGATTTAGTAGGTTTTACATACATAGTGGTGCGATTAACAATTAACAAATGATATGCCGAGATCCGGTAGCGGGAATCGGTTAATCGCGAGGGGGATGTTTCACATTGACCGTGGTCAATTCGGTCGTGGCCTCTCATTATTTGATAATTGTTACTGTTAAGAGCCATACTAACGTACCACCGACACCGTTAAAGCTTGTCAGAGAATTCTTGATGAAATTAGCCGTTGATAATACTTATTAGCAATCAATGCATCACGCATACTTTCCAGACGTACGATACGCACTCTCTAATCATAGATTCAATAGATAAGAAATATAAAAAGTCGCCAAGCTATACTTATTATAACTTTTAAGCACGCGTAAAAAGCAGTTAAATTTGCTTTGCAAATTAATCCCAACTCGATTCATCTGCTTTACATTAAAAATTAATCTAATTATGATAGAGTAATTAATCGTTATAATTTATCGGGTATAAATTAAAATTCAATGTTAAGTACTTTGAGGATAATTAAAAACAAATATAAAATTGAGAAGAGAGCTCTCGGCTGATACCGTTAGCCTTGAAAAGTATATTGTAAAAAGTATCGTTAAAGTCGAATAGATTTATGTCCTTTCAATGGATTAGGCTGGCCATGACAGGAGGCATGATTTTATATCAATGAAATTTGAATTTCGAAAAATCAATAAAAAGACATCTGTATTGCATGCATAATTTTCTTAAGCTGCAGTATATCATAAGTAAGTGTATGTATGCTTGTTGCCGTAAAAGTCGACGATGTCACTCAACAAATTAGCAACAATAAGAAATTGATTATTTATAAATATAAGATAATACGATATCACACGTCACATTTACACAAAATGCAAGCGAAATATAGATTCGACGAAATAAATGAATGCATGATGAGTTATAATGTAGAATTCCAATAAAGCCATTTATGACCGAGGAGCATTGGTCGTCGACAAGGCAAATACTTTACGCATGTTCGATTTACCAAAGCCAACGGAAATCAGTCAATCGCGTGCCAATGTGCAGTCTTCTTCTTCTTCTTCTTCTTCTTCTTCTTCTTCTTCTTCTTCTTCTTCTTCTTCTTCCAGGAATAGATTCGCTCAACAAAGCTCATCCACTAAAAAGACGAGAGCTAATACCGCGCAATGCTGCCTTTTCTATTCGAAAGTAGTCCAGAGGCCTGACGACTCTCGTATCACCAACACTCCAATGTCTATCATTAGATTTGCAGTATTGCTTTTAAAAACCACGAAATCTACGAACTTGAGCCACGTACAAGCTAATTATCTGTCGGGATTAAGTGTTACTTGATAATGGTGTAAGCTCCATTCCCCTGTCCGTTGAGAGAATTTTCAATTTGTACTTTTGCAGCCAAGTTTCCGCACCTCCTCGCGCAATATATATATATATATATATATATATATATATATATATATATTTTTTGTGAAATAAGATGAATGTATATTAGAGTACTAAGCCGCAGTTAGAATTTATATTGAGAAGGATGCTAGTGTCACGATCCTTTTAATATATCGATTACTATTTGTTATTCCAATACTAATAACACACGTTGAAAAAGATGTATTTACAGGTAGCATGTAATTGTGAACAAAATCGACAGACGCATAATTGAAATCTTTCGGAAGATGGATTTCATAATATTTATGCGTTTAAGTATGATTGATACACTATTGCCTGCGACATAAATTTTAAAATATATTCTACTTACCTCTTATTACATATGATATCAATAATTTTAGCAAACAATCTAAATTAATTCGATGGAAATTACGCCTTTAATCGTATATATTACGATCTGATAACATATTGGTAAATAAGCTTACAAAATTCAATACCAAGTCTTAAGTCTTAAGAATACGGAAGTTTTCATGCTTTTCCAATAAGCTATAATTAAAATTATGGAATTTGAAATTTAATCCTATTACAATATCTATAATTATCATTATGAAAATTATTTATTGCTTTTATTTCATTGATATTGAATTCGATTCCAATGTAGACGCAATATTTACAGTACAAGAGAATTATCATTAATATCAACGTTTCACATTAAAATGACAAATTAACAACTAAAAGAACATCAGCAATAAATTTCATGGGCGATATTCTTTAGTGATATATATAAATAATTATTTTACAAAAATAATCATTTGATATGTACATTCTTCGTACTTAAATTTTTGCATTTTATTCTCGTTCGTGTGAAAAGATTAGTAAGACTCTTAGTAAGAAGAAACTTGTTTCATTAAATACATGAAATATCTTAAAACGATTTTTCCTATTCTTCTAAAATTCATTAAAATTCACTTGTCCTAAAATTTTTTGCGCTTTGTGCCTGAAAATTTGCAATTTTATAATAATAAATTATTTTTTAATTAGTATCGGATATAAAATGAAAATTTACTCTTTACTTGTGTATTATACACGCAAAGTTTACATCTTATTGTGATTTATCTAATTTATCTCTAATTGTTATGGCAAATTTTTAAATATCCTCATTAAAAATATATATAATCGTTCTATAAAATCTACGGAAAATAATTATGCGTGACATCTTAATAATTAACGCTTTTATTTCTTTAGTAAAAAGACTTTCCATTACTTAATAAACTATTCTAGTTGATTGCAGAAAATTACACTTAATTTACAATTTTATACTTATTCATGCAAGTTTCTCAATAAATATTATTAATTATAATTCTAAGTAGTTTATACTGTATAGTCAAATGTAAAATGGCAATAAATATTATCGAATTAATTTCCATAAATTTTGCAGAAAAATATTGTAGATTTGCTCACAGAGAATGGAAATTATAAATTGATTCTTAAAGCTATGCAATGAAACTTCCACGATTCAATTATATTCACATAAATCAGTCTTTAAACGATTATTATTAATATTTACTTGATCAAATATATATAACATGACGTATATATAATTTATTATTAATTAAACTATTAGATAATTTAAATAATGGAATAATGTCTGTGTTAGCTGAAACTTTGTGCTATTTATATACATCATTTGTGAATATAAACTTCAACGTCAATGGTTTATAATTAAATGCTATTTACATGAGTATAGAATAGTATTTTTTTCAAGTTTTTTTTTTTTTTTTTTTTTTTGATATTCCAATCCTCGGTTCCAAGCTCGAATATTAGTGTGTGAATTTAAGTTTAGTCTTGTCTATATTTGTAACTAAATTGTTCAAAGACATGAAATTTATACCCATTTATATAATTATGATACAATGACACTACACATTCCTTTAACTTAAAAGTTAATTATTTGACGAATTATCTATATTTGTCCGTATTGAAAATAACAGCTGTGAAGAATATAGTAGTAAATTCTTGATAGAAAAGTCTTGAAATCTTCATGTTAGTTATTCATACCATAGAAATAATAATAATTGAATCGGATTACAATTATTATGTATATGAATATTTTGTCGATATTTCGTGTAATTTCTTTGAAAAAAAAAAAGAAAAAAAAAAAAAAAAGCTTATCATATCGAAAGAATCAATATTCGTAGTACATCGACAGAGAATGTAATGTGAATGTACTCAAGTGAAAAAATCATTATTTAGTACAATTACCGTAGACGTCATTGTTATTGTTGGGCTCGTCGTTGTTGCTGTCATTGTCGTCGTCGGTGTTGTTATCAACGTAATCGTCATTCTTCTTATGTATTTTTAAGATAGAAGATGTATGTGGAATAGATGCGTTAAAAATTAATTTCATGGATAAAAAGATTAATCGATCGTACATTATTTTCGTTGCGATATGATTATAAACACGCCACATGCTCTTATCGTCGAAACGAAAACAGTTTAAACAAAATATCTATACATCTTGTTTCCCACATTTTAAGGTCGAGCGTTTTTATTTAATTTTACAAAATGCTATTTTACTATCGTTGCTATTAATCAAGAATATAAATATAGTCCATGGCAAGGACTCGTTCGATTCTGTGCAAAAATTCATTCCTCATTCGCATTATGTATTCGTGGTATTACAATTCATGTATAAGTATGGTCTTGTTGGATTTTAGCAAGGGGATTGCGGAGCATTGAAATTTGCGAGAAGAAAAGATTTTAAGAAGACATCGTTGCGCCCAATCTTTATCACAAACGAGTCTTAATAAACGCAGTCGGATGGTCAATCCAGACAGGACAATTACACTTAATAATGTTATCTTCACGGTAGAATCGCATTGTTCAAACGTCCTTGAATGCAGCAAGGAAGCATGTAAATTCGGCCACAAGTAAATCGTGGTCTTTTTCTATCTAGCAGCTTCTCCGTTTGGCTGTTTGGACACCCGAGCGCGAGGTGTTTTGGACTTTTGGCACCAACTGTGAAAATCTGTCCGCCTGAGTCTCTCGCGATCCAAGTTGAGCGCGTTCGAGCATCGCTTCCGTTATCCCCCGGAGAGTAAAAATCGTTTAGCGCCCGGGTGTCGAGGGGGTGTGGTGGATGGTTGTGTTGAGGGTGGATGTGGGAGGGGGGGGGGATGGAGGGGGGGGAGTGATCAATGACGGGGTCAAGCGAATCAATCCGTTTGTATATTTCGCGCGGAGAGTTGCCGCGGACGCGCCGGCGGGAAAGCGTAGCCCGAGGAGGCCGAGGTGGTGGGGCGAGTTGGCGCGCGCCCGCGAGCTCCGGGTAGGGGATAGACGCGGACGACGGCGTATACCTGCCGCAACTACTGGCATAGACCCGAGGCCGCGATTCCATTGTACCTTCACTCGAGCCGCGGCAAGCGCCGCACGCGGACACACGGCCAGGACTCTCCGGGTTTAACGCTTCTGGTTCCGCGTTCGTCAACTCGTCCAAGGGAAAGGGCGGTGTGCTAGGAGAGGCGAATCGACGATCAATGGGATCGATGCATGATTAAAGAGTGCTCGACGCCCGGTGACGAGCCAGCGTCAGTCAAGTCTGCTCTCGAGTCGAGCTTTCGTTTGGTCTCGACTTGGGGCCGAAGAGAGTGAGCGAAGAGGACGACGAGTTACGGACGTTTCGTTATCGGGTTTTCTGCGCGCACGTCTCAAGCTCACGTTGATGATTACGGCCGGACAGCCGGTAAAAAATTCGGTAGCGGAAGAAGCGGCGGAGGAGGAGGAGGGGGAGGAGGAGGAAGAAGAGAAGGAAGAGGAGGAGGGAGGAGGAGGGAGGAGGAGGAGCAGAGGGGAGAGAGAGAGAGAGAGAGAGAGAGAGAGAGAGAGAGACAAGAGGAACTTGCCGATTGACGACAGGTGGGCGACGAGCAGAGCTTCTTCTACGGGACATTTAGTATGGCCAGGTAAGTCGAGTTTCGGCGATGATACGCAGCACCGCTTTTAAGGAATTTTCTAAGGACAGAGACAGAGAGAGAGAGAGAGAGAGAGAGAGAGAGAGCGAATTTTCTTACAAAAGTGCGCGAACGCTGGATTGAATTTCGATCGGGAATTATTATCTCACAATTATCTTTAATGCGGCCATCGCTCGAATTGCGACGGCGTTGCGAAAGAAATTTATCGAAGTCTCGGAGGTTCTTGTTTAGTAATCGGTCGCCCTAGTACCCTAGCATCTTGCATTTAGCGCTAAATTTCTTAATCACTTTAGTGGTGGAGTTTGATATAAATAAAAAAAAAAAAAAAAAAAAAAAAAAAAAAATGGAAAAGAGGAGGTATAATTTAAGTTGATAGTAAATCCTTGCATTCGACGTGTTAAATATACCGACATTATACGTAATTGTCCTTATTTTGCAAACATAAATCTTAGTTGTCATTACGACAGTGTATAGATATTTCCATTGTCTTCACGAGGCTGAAATTTTAAGTGGTCTTATCGAAATTTAAATTTCTATAAAAAAAAAAGAAAAAAAAATACGTTCCTATGCGGGACTCGCGTTTTGCGCATTATTTCATGCGTGCATAGCGCAACTGCGCGCATCCTTTGTGTTTCAGCGGAAAAATTTCGTTTTTTACAATCTTTTATCCAGCTAGTGGAGTAAATTCATTGGAATATCAATTAATAGTCAAAGTTTTGTAAGCACGGCTAATTACACTATAAATAAATGGCACGTAGGTGATGTTTCATCGGTTATAAAATATAAAGATAATAAAAGTTAAGTAGAGTAATAATTTATCGCTGTGTTTTAACAGAAGAACAGCATAAATAAGAAGCTTTTCAGACACGGAAAATCAGAATTTCAGCGTACTTGGAAGCTACCCGATTTCGATTCAAAGTCTTGATTAGAAAATTGTATGATTGTATGATCCATCTCTCACCTCAATTTACCTACATGTCAAGTGAAATTCGCGAATGAATATTTATGTATAAACTATTATTGACTTCATTATTTCAATATTTAGTTGGCGCATTATAATTCCGTATGATTTTGAAAATTGAAAATAGTGCATTTACTTTTACTGCTTATGCGTATGAGATTTTATAAATTTATATAAAAAAAAAAAAAAAAAAAAAAAAAAAAAAAAAAAAATACAGCCATCGTATTTCTTACTTTATTAATTTTTGTTTTTTTGTTTTGTTTTGTTTTTGGTCTTTATTTTTCGCCGTCACAATAATTTTGGCGGATAAATCGCGAAAAAATTTGTCATTTGCATGCATTTATTTTCATTGCATAAATTCACTTTCTTTTTTATCGTTGCACTATCCTAATAGCAACCGTGTAGTCCTCAGATAACAAAATAATTTAATACTTAATTAATTATGAATCGGTTTACCCATAGTCCTATCACTAATGGAATACAAATAAATTTATTGAAAAATGTGGGATAAATTATTGCTAATGGCACGACGGTAACACTTGCTGCCTCTGTGATATAATTATTTAGAAAATCATAAACTGAATAGTGCCAATAATAATGATATTGGTAGCAAATAGTAAATACACTTTATTTCTAATACATTATTCATATATTTAAATTTCTAAATACAAATATGCATAAAATAATCCAAGTGAAAAATTTATTTTTACTACAATTTGCCACAATTGTCTAAATAGTATAATTTTAGTGGTACAAAAATTATTATATACTTTCCACGCTTGTAATTCACATTGTTCACAAATAATTAAGGAACACTTACGCATTTTGACTTATTAAAAAAATAATGGGTCTCAGCAATTAACGAAAGGACTTGTAAATGGTGATAAAAATCTCTACGTTTCCTTAACTGCGAGTATTTCATTCTAAGCCTCGTTACCAAAACCGTGACAAGGGTTTCAGTTTTACCGTCTCTCTTTCTCCGCTTCTATTCCCTATCTATTTCTCTCTACCATAATAATAATAATAATAATAATAATAATAATAATCACTGCTCTCAGGGAATGCTGCTGCTCTTTTTCACGGTCTATCTAAGGTCTCTGTCAGTTTTGTAATATCCCGAGTTATATTACACTTTGTCCGAGTAACCTTACTTTTTTCTAGTTTATGCAAAGAACTAAGTGTTACATAGAATTTATATGTATATTATTTTACTTGAAACTGTACATGAGAAAGTGGGATGTAAAAAGCGTCAAGTGTATGAAAATTTACGAAAAGCGTTTATGAAAGAATATATATAGTTTTTATGAGTTTAAAAAAAAAAAATTTGAAAACATAATTATAATTAATGTAAGATTTTTTTTGTTTAATTCTAACCAACTGATCCAGTTTTATATTTACTTCTCACACGTTCAATACAATTTTTACCACACGAATGTCATGCATTCAATAAGTAAATACACTTTCATAATATATATATATATATATATATCATGTGTAAGTCACTGTATTACGCGTTGAATTATTATTATACGAAGGTATTAAATATTAAATAACTTAAAATGCTTCACCATATATACTATAAGTAATATAAGGGGTAATCGATCATAATGTATAATAAGATAAATCTTTAAATATTTGTTTTTAATTTGTCGGCGTAAATCTTCACATGACAAATAATTAATTACAATTTGATGTTTAATCGTCGAGTAACATCGTACATTTCAGTATTTTCATAACATTTAATAATTCAGGCGTTTATAATTATTGATAATATTTTAAATATATAAAATTTTTAATGAAATCCTTCGTGCTTATTATTAAATAACGGATTTTAAATTATATCAGAACAATGATAAGTAGGCACCTTCGATTGCAAATGCATACTTTATTACTCAGAAATGATGCATTTTCTCGCTTCTATCATTTAAATGTGTAAAGCAAGCAACTCAACCAAAGAACTTCATTTTGACATTATGATATTACTTTGGTTATTGTGCGAAATACTTTCTAAAAGAGTTGTTGAAATGACAAATATAATGTGACTGATGATCGACATGCATTATAATCTCCCTAAAGACTAAATTGTTTCAAGACTAATTGCATTATTTTCTTTTTATAAATTTGTCTATTAAAAAATATACAGCAATCATGTTTCGATAAGCTTTATGTAAATATTGTAATAAATATTTAGCTTATTATCAGGGCGAACGATTACATA
Organism: Ceratosolen solmsi marchali; assembly: GCF_000503995.2. NCBI lineage: Eukaryota > Metazoa > Arthropoda > Insecta > Hymenoptera > Agaonidae > Ceratosolen > Ceratosolen solmsi. The sequence goes on along the minus strand of NW_011948424.1, from coordinate 1,236,781 downwards.
AAAATATCATCGAAATAAATTATTGCCGAATCTAACTTATTAAATATTTAATATAACCAGAAGGTTTTATATAGTTACGAGGTTCTATTTTCTAAAATGAAAAAACAGAAAAATGAAAAAATAATAGTAAGGCTTTGTTTGCGTAGAATAGTAATCGTAGTTATGAAATTCTGTTCCGGTCCGATTAAATCTTAGTTGAAAGAAAATAAAACATACGGACATCTTTGTATACAAATGATTTGCTACATTATTATGATGATTTGCTATAATAATCAAATTCAAATGGAACGGATAATTATTACTCGTTAAATTTCTGCTTTTAAAATTTTCTTTCTTCTTTCTTCTTTTTTTTTTTTTTAATATCCTTTGAGCTGTATCAGAATGAGAATTGTATTATTTATATAATTTCATGGAACACGGTCCTCCTAATAGATATTTTCATCAGAAACTAAACTAATCGATAAAGCCAATGAAATGTCTGACATCCGAATAAGACTTATTATCTCCAGTCTTTCTGCAGTCGACGATTTTAAATTAAAAATGAAGTTCATGTTTTAATTACTCGAATTATTGAAAGTATATCATAAATAATTATATTGCAAAGGAAAGGGAACTGTTTGTCTAGAATACTTAATGAGAGTAAGCATGAACGAGCGAGCGAGCGAGCGAGTCCAAGTCGTACGGAAATTACAGTCGACAATTTTAATCCATAAATAAAAAAAATAAAAAGATAAAAAAGTAATTATAAAAAAATAAATAACAAGAAAAATAAACAGAGAATAAAGCTGGAAAGGTGTGTTAGAGGCTCGTCTGAGACGCGGTGACAGTCGAGGAAATAAAATAAATACGCTCTCGGCTTTCGTGAAAGCGTGGCGGCACGGACTTTTCTTTACACTGGCTGATCGCGCGAGTAGCGGCTTATAATTCGCCAGGAGACGCAAATTTCGGAAGTAAGTGCGAGCTTCAAGGAAATTAAAATTAAATTTCTTTCCTCTTCGTGAATTCCACGACTGCCTCGCTTCATTTCCGTCGAAATTAAAACGATCGTAAAAATCATGTATAATAATAGAAAAAAAGTTTTGTTTTCTTTATTAACCAAAATGGGGCAGTTTCTTATAAAATTAACTTGGCGAAGTAATTTCAATATGAAACATTCTTATCAAAATTTATATGTTCTGTAATACATAAAATATACAAAGAGTTATTTTTATAATTATATAGAGAGGATTATTCGTAATATACAATTATAGTCGACCTTATGTATTATTTTGGTAAATATTCTTTAGGCAGTAGTAGGTAAATTTTTCACATAATAATAATCTAATTTTTGCCCATAGAGGGAACATATTCCATTGTAATGGAGCGAGGATAAATCGATTGATATTAGTAAATATTTACCGATAATTATAAATATTTATTTTTACGGAAATATTTTAATTTGAAATAATCCAATTATCACGATTTTCTGATTAATTAATATTGAATTTATTAATATTGAAAAATACAGCTAAAATTACGCACACACACACACGTATATCTGACTATTATTCGCACTTAATCTTATAAAATTATATTCAACATTTAATTATACAAATATAATTTTATCAACATTTTTTCTTAATATATATCTTATAATTGGCCATTACAATTATTTGAATTTAATATTCATAATTATAGATTAAAAAGGTAAATCAATGTATATAAATATTTTTAAACCTACAATGATCACTTAATCGCTCAAACTACTTGAAGGGATTTCAATATTATAATGTCAAATTAAGTAATAATATCTCGTTTATACACAACTGTTATTATTGATTGGAAGCCACAAGCCTACATAAATATTATTAATCGATTTAGTAATTATTTCGATTTACTTTAGCAATTACGAACGACGAAATATATTGTTTCATCTTTTATTATTATCAAAATTCGCAGATTTTATAACTAATAGTGCTTTAAACATATTTATACGATTTTAAAAAAATTCATTGGTAATTGATAAATAAATATAAAGCAGGCAAATAGATGAACTGTGAAATGATAAATCAATAAATCCTTTATAGGATTAATATATTATAAATAACCTTGATTTGGTTAAATAAATTCTTATTAAACAGAGGGATCATTTATTTTAAATAATTTATGCTCGCCAACCAATTATAGTATTCCTATAAATGAAACGTACTTTATGGCGAATTAGAAAATGTAAAGATAAGTTGGAAATAAATTTTTTTTACCTCGAGTAATTTATCAAATTAAATGGGGACAGCGTACAAGCTATTATAATTTAAATTGATCTTGTGACAGATATGACATCCATATTATGTAGATTATTAAATTGTTACATTTTCATTATCAATATATATATATATATATATATATATATATATTTTTGTTATATAAAATTTTTAGTTATAAAATTTTACTACGCGTAAACTCTTAGCTAAATTGCAAAACTCATGGATAGTCTGTTTATTCGTGCATGAGGAATCAAAGAAAATATTTATAAATAATTTTCAACTTACTCGATTCCAAAGACTTTTAATAGATAAATGTTACGAATTATTTACGTCGTCACGTTACTTGAAATATTTCTTCAAAATTATAAATCTCAATTATATTATTATGGACAATCGTGCATTTGTGATAATTTATTATTCGAATACAATACAACATTGCCTACCATCCGACATGTTTATATTAATTTATTTAAAACATGAAATGTAATGCATAAAAGTAAATAAAAAAATTATGTTATTGTCTTATGTCATTTAAAACAGTTTGTATTAGCTTCTTGAAAATAGCTTATTACTTCGCACTTGAAATAACTTTCACTTTTACGAGCTTAAAAAAATCTAAAAGTACATCGGATAGAGCAATGAATAAATCTAAAGGCACTACTTTTATAAATCATGAAATAAAATGAAGAAAAGACGTGCGTGATTTACGTATCGATATAGAAGCAATGGAAAAAAAAAAAAAAAAAAAAAAAAAAAAAAATACATAGTACACATCGTTGAACTAAATATTTTACAAATTTCATATACACGTGAAACTTGCTTTTATCATAAAAAGAACAAAAACAAAAAAACAAAAAAAAAAACAAAAAAAAAGCAAACAAAAAAAAAAGAAAAAGAAGAAGAAAGAAAAAAAGTGGAAAAAAGTCAACGTCGATATAATGTATTTAATCTATTTTAATAGCATCGCTTCCTTTCGGTATGAGAGCATCTCGCCATGGGAGCATTAATATCGATTGGACATTCGTGTCAAATTTCACGAACATAACTATGCATTACATAAAGTCTGTCCTATAAGGCATGACTTAGAATTTTATGATTTGAAAAGAAAAAAAATTGACCCGCTCAAGTGGGGAGAAAGTTGAAAAATAACCGGTCAAAATTTACAAAATAACTTAGATGGTCTATGTATATTCGCAAGTGAGTACCGCGAATACATACCAATACATACTCGTCAAACGTGTTTCTTACTAGTTTTGGTATGCATCTAAGTGCACGTGCTAAATAAATAAAATGAAGAATCTACCAACATGCTCGTCATGTACCAATAGAAAAATGAAAAGTTCTCTCAGCTACCTTATTAGACTAGCTAGTTCATTCAAATACTAGGAAAAATTTCCCTTTTCTTTTTTCCGTTTTTCTTCGAGGTAAATTCTTCTGCGTACTATATTGATAAACAAAAACTAAGAAAAAGAAGAACATATTTCTCGTTGTGGCGATAATTGTAGCTTGATTAGAAAGAAAGTTTCACCTTTCCTCGAAAGTCTTTCGTCCCAATGCTTGGCGATGCTCGAACGCGTAACTTGGGACGACAAGCTCCGACATCCGTTATATTTAGAATGCACGTCAATTATTGTCGATATGTCTTATCTAAAGCTGATATTGTCTCTAACCTTCCTCTCGCCAAATTTCTCCCTACAAGGTGTTAAGAAATTTTCGAAATACGCTCAACGCAGCAACGTTTCTGGGGTAGCAGACAGGCTAAAAATAATATTACCAAGTACATTTCAAACTTGGCCCTCTACATTTAACGATCCTCCTCTGCACCGTAACTGCCGTAAATCCCCATCGAAAAATATTAGACGTATAAAATCACGTAGAAAAATCTTCCCGAAGAATCTCGACGGCGCTTCTCAAATCCAGGCAGAGGATGCACGACCGCGATGAAAGTGCAAATCGTCATTTAAGGCTGGCGAAGCGTAGCGCGCACATGGGGAATTATCGTTATTATCGAGTGGCGCGTAACTCGAGGAAATCATAGCTCGCGGTGCGGCTGGAAGGGATGAGGTACTCGACGGTGTGGTGCCGGTCACTCCAATCGACGACGGTCCCGGCCCGAGCCCTGGCCAATCTATCGGAACGAAACGATAAGGAGAACGGAGGCCCCTTTCGCGCCTTCCCTCGGCCCTTCTTCATTCTGCTTACGCGTACGTCGTGTCCCTTGTCGTGTCACTTGGATCGATGAAGAGGATCATGCGTAACTGCGCTTTAATGGATTTTGATAATCGTACGAAGCACGGAAGAGACCTTGGAGTGTATTTGTTCGCGTGCTTATCAGGGAGCAAAGTTTTAACGATTGTACTTCCCCGTCGTAAAATTGCCGTTTATCCTTGAGGAAGGCGTGGCCCGAGATTTCGCCAACAATCTAAACGAATACATTGTTTATTTATTTAAAATGCTCCCATATAATAATGTTAATCTAAGGAAACGCCAGCCACATCCGCTTATCCCCGCGATAGTTTCAGAACAATGTGGTTATAAAGCTTAACTGGATAATATTTAAAGTATGCAAATCTATTTACATTCTGTGAAAGGAACTGTAGATACTGAAATATGTATTACATTCCGATCTTGCTCTTTCTTACTGCTCGATCATTGATATAAAGTTGTAAAAAGTATATTATAACAGTACTCAATTTAGTAAATAAAACTTACGCTCTCAATTTCACGAAAATTTAAAGTAAATTTTATAAAATTATACTATTCCAAGTATTATAAACTTTTAACGAACAATAAAATTGCTATTTAATACAGAGCCGACTATTTTCATTTGCTTTTCCTGATTATGCAATCGAAATAATCGCACGGTACAGTATAAAAGTAAGACTAATAGAAAGGAGCGGACCAAGAAGTAATTTATATTTCCCTTTATCGATCGTTCCTAACCTAAACGATCTTACACTTTATTCCCGAAGACACATCTACGAGACAACTATTTCCTGGTGTTGTGAAATCCCGAGCAAAGCTCACACTTTGATACAACTCGGATATCTTTCCACTATACCAACGTATAAATTCACCTTTCTTGCGCCATATACATGTTTATATCCTACAAGCGCGCTCGCACACGCACGTACGCGCGCACTCTCTCTCTCTCTCTCTCTCTCTCTCTCTCTCTCTTCATACATATGTGTATGCGTGCGCGTTCAGACTTTTCTTCGACATTTTTTTGTTGTAATATAGCCGAGTGTATTGTTATGTGGGGTGCTGCCCAAAGGCTCAAAAATGCCTTGATTTTACATTTTGTGCAGAGTCCTAGGGCTCGGCGTAGTTCCGACCTCGCGCAAGACTTTTCCAGCCCTAAGTACGGTACCCTCGTCCATTTAAAAAGCGCGCGGGCTCCCCCCTTCTTATCCTTAGCTAATGGATAGTTTTCAGGCCTTCGTGATCGCGCGCGTATATTTGCGTATCAATTTCCGCGAATAGTTTATAGGCTGAGCTTCGCATGAATATATGTTTTTCGAAGTTTATTGGCGCCTCGGAGACTTCAATGCGCGCATACGAGTCGCCGGATGAAGCGTGTCAACTTCGTGCACTGAAAATGGCCTATTGTTTAGTCTTTGATTTTTACGGACGAGCTATGAATTTTATCGCGCGCGAAACAGAATAAATAATAATGATACTGAAATGGCAAGCTGTTGAAATGTTATTACTCGTGCATGAAAAATATATCGAAAACAAAAAGGTATGAATGTAAAATCGAACAAATATTTATTTACACTCAATGCAGATCGTACGCGGCTATTTATAATAATAGACAAATGTACATTAGATTCAATGTAATAACAAACGGTTGCTCCGAAAATCAATACAATATGCACAACAAAATAATATTACAAACTATTGTCAATTATTACGTATTCTTATAGATTTGATCAAAATATAAATGAATAAACATACATGTAAATTGATAAAAAAAGAAGAAAAAAAAGAAAAAGAAAAAATTATACACACATAAAATTATACAGTTCATTGGATTTACTTTGCAATTTGATTACACACACACACACGCACGCACACATTAATAGAAATACTAATTATAATAATGGTGTGAAAAAGTCTGCTTTTAAAACATTCCTTTAAAATACTCAAAGGTAAATAATAAATACGACTTTTTAATTAATTAATAAATGTGATTACATCACGTGTTTACAATATATACAATATTTCATCTGTATAATAATAATTATATATACATATAATAAATACATAGGCTTAATGAAGATATAATTGAAATTTTACGAAAAACTTACAATGATTTGAATTTTGTATTGGTGACTTTTAATTGATGCTTTTGTGCAAAGATCTGCTATAATAAATTGATTACATTATGCAAGCTCATATGCTCGGTACTGGCCGTAATTCCAAAGAATATTGTAAAATTTCTTAAATTGATTATATTATTTTAAATTAAATGAACTCCTTGTAATAGATAATTTCACAAAATATATTACTTATGATTACAATATTATTTTCTATCCAAATTAGAATACATCGATTTTTTTACCTACAGTTTTGTCATTAATTTATATTAATCTATATACATTGTCGTAAAAATTTTAACAAAGTAATTACAATTAAAAAGCATATGATTTTTTAGTGTGAATGTATATAATTTTCCAAACATATTTTTATGGATATTCTATCGAACAAAAATTTTACGTGTTATCATTATTTTTTTTTTTTTTTTTTTTACTTTAAAATAGATCAATAAGGTCATATAATAAAAATAATATAAATCCCACTTTGAATGCTTATATTACGTTATTTGTAAACAAAAATTGTTTTCCTAACTAATATTAATTACATTTTTAACCGGTTGACTTCATTCTACATTTTATTATAATTATACATTATAATAGTTAGAATTTGAAGATTTATGCTGTTTTTCCATAATACTAGTATTAAATATTTAATCTTTAAACAAGAGCAATGACAAACAATTCACCATATTTTCTTTAATCGGGTAAATGATGACGAAAGAAAGGTTTTTAATATATTAAATCGAAGATTACAGCAGACCTTTAAATAATAATTCGAAATTAAATTTGACCACACGTGAAGACATAAAGTAACTTGATTAATTTCGAAGTTCGATATTTGAATTGCGCATGTTCTCCAAAGAAGAGATTTATCGACTTATTGACATACGTAACTTGTAACTTGCTACTAAAACGTAAAAAAAATGCTCGGTCTATGAAGCGAATCATATTGGGAATTATTGAAAAACAAATTAAGGAAAGCAATAGGGAATGCCAGTTAACTAGGGGTATTTTTAATTTTTCACAACAAAACAGTATAAAATATGCCAAAATTTTTTCTTTTTTACAATCCATTGAACAACTAGAAATAATCAAAAAAATTTTTTATAAATAATTCTTAAAATATCAGTAGATAGAGCAATAGAATAGATAATTTGGAATAAAAGTAAATTACTTTACAGAGAATTAAAATATTATAAAACTAAATTAAACTAATTTGTATTTAAAAAAAAAAAAAAAAAAAAAAAAAAAAATATATACATTAAGCATAATGATATTATTATAAACATTTCATTATATGCTTATACTCTTACATGAATTTAATGATTAATAAATTCGATAAATATGATGAAAATTTAGTGAAGTTTAAGGGAATTCTTATAGAATAAAAACTAATTACATTGTGCTAGATTTAAATTGGCAAACGTATTGCAATTCGTAATTTATTTATATAAAGTATTCTGAACAATGACTCATCTACATTTCGGTTCAATAAAATCTTTATTTATGAAGACGATTAATGATAAAACATAATAATACGTATTAACAAGATTTTTAAAAAATTAATTTTATAAAAAGGACGTTTTATAATATTAAGTATCAGGAAATATTTAACAATCAAGATATCGATAATGACTAAGGTGACATATAACACTGTTGTTCTTCGTGTTATACGCAACAACGTAACAAAAAAAAAAAAAAAAAAAAAAAAAAAAAAAAAAGTAACAGGTGCACATCATAATATGTAGACAAATACACAAGTGGTATATAATCCAATAACTCACGACTATAAAATGAAATCCGCCGAAGGCGTGCGATTTGGACAATTTTCGCGAAATATTTCACTTGCAGCCTCGTAAAAGTTTTGTCCGAGCGTATATAATCTGCATTAGCGGTAGTGTTTCATTTCTAAGGGAAACCAGCTCTCTTTCTCTGTATAAAAAGGAAGAAAATTGGCGGATAGAGAGTACGCGTAATCGTGTAAATTACGTAAATGCGCGCACTTAATTATCACAATTACAATGTTTACCCCCCGTCCTTCAATTTCAGCTCGATATTAGAGATTTCACTCTCTGCGCGTCAACATTTTCTTACATGCGAAGCGATTTTTTTTAACTTAGCTTACTTTGATCAAATATGCTTCGAATGGAATGAGAAAGAGAAAAAGAGGGATAAATTTTTTAAACAGATTATGCCTACATTAATGCGCCAATTCAATAATTGAACTATGAGTTCCAGAGTTTACGTAAAATTGAAATTTTTCATGCTTATTACTTATATCCAGATTTTCTTTATATTTGTTCGAATTACGATACATTTAAGATATACGGAGGAATAAAAATCTAGAAATTAATCAACTTACGATTGTTAATAATTTCATCATCAAGAGTTTTATTACTTTTAAATGGTAATATTAAACTGAAATGAGAAAATTTCATTTGATCAGTAGAGCAATATTAATCTTTATCCAGCAACATAACTATTACTTAATTTTAAAAACAGTATGGTTTATTTACAATTATTGAATTTTTTTTCCTTTTTTCGTTATAATTATAAATTGTTTTAATTAAGAAGACTGTATGTATCGAGGTTAAGCTTTATTTAATTCATGAAGTCATTTATTTTTAATTGGATAATTTAATATCTGTTTATGTCTACACTTTCAATGGAGTTTGTAAGTTTTGCAAATAATTAAACTACAAAGTATAAATAATGAATATAAGTGAATTCTGTACAGTAGATCTTCATTTAAAATCTCCGAAGTACAAATTCTGTGTTTCTCAAACTATCATAAACAGTATGTGAATGTTACTCAAGAATATATATTTACAAATATAAATCGGTATCGATAAAGGAGTCATATGAAAGAAATATTGAAAAGTAATCTAACAATAATATTATTATATAATTATATACAAACTGTAAAGTTTAATTATAATGGATAAAGAATTGCGAGAGTACAAATTTGAAACTTGAAATTGATAAATCCATTCTTTCATTGCTTTTTTTTATTCCCTAACTCGAATTCGTTAGGTTTCATCTTGCTTCAGTGCATATATATATATATACACACATATACATGCGACGCATGAGCAACAGAGTATGGAAGCGAACGACATAAATATATGCAGACACACGTGCACACATGCATATATATAGTGAGAGAGAGAGAGAGAGAGAGAGAGAGAGAGAGAGAGAGAGTGCCGTGATAATCGTCAGATATGTCTCGAACTTGATTTCATTCGGAGACGACATGCGCGCGCATTATAAGCTCATCCTTCACCGAGAAAGCTTATCGCAACTTATGCAATACTCGCGAGAATTGCATGTACGGCGTCCGTGTTATACAAAATCGAATGTGGAAATAGATTTTAGATTATTTTTATTTAATTCATCTCGATAATGAGTGTCACGGTTTTTAGGCTCCAGCGAGGGGCTAATTTGCATAATATTGCCGAGACAAACTCAACAACAATTAATTGAATAATATTGACTGCTCCTTAGGGTATGAGAATGGAATAAATGACAAATAGAGAGAAGCATTCTTAAAATGTCGATATGTGTATAATATTATTAAGGTTACGTTTTTAGTTATTAAAAGCCAATATTGTGGTTGTAATAGTTAATTGGTTAATATTAAAATAAGATAATAAATAAAGTCAATATTACACTAAACTTACGCGTTAATGATATAACAATTTGTACGTAGTTGTTACAACTCACCTGTAACATAAAAAACATTTTTACAATTAATAAATTATTAGACAATTTTTTTTTTTAATAATTCAATGAAATAAATAATAATAATGAAAATAAATGTACTTTCTAATGTTATAATTTTATATTAATAATAACTGCTAATATATAAGATACAATTTTTTGAACTAATTGATTAGTGATAATAATAATTGAAAATTACAAATACGTCTTTTAAACGTGAATTATAATATTAATTTAGCTAAGAATTATTTTAACGAGTACATTTCTATATTTAGAATAAGTCAAATTGTTATTCAAAATAATATACGCTATTATATACATTCATTATTATTATTATTATTATTATTATTATTATTATCATAATTATTATTACAATTAATACAATACGTTAATAAATGTAGGAATTACTTTTTAACTACAAACAGTTATTTTGATATTCAATAAATTTTAAACACCTTTCCTTTAGTGTATGTATGGATAAGTTATTATGAAACTATGTTTTAATGAGTGCAATTGAGAATTATTATTAAAATGGTATTCAAGTTTTACGTACAAAGAAAGAATTAAAAATTTAGAATTAGAAATTTTGATGAAATTATATGTAGTCTAAGCAGAATTTTATTCGTGAAAAATATTTAATATTCTTTAGGGAATATAAATTTAATCCAACAATTAAATGTATAATGATATTAATTTTAGTGAACAAATAGAATTCTTAGATAAATAATTTTTTATTTAAGCATAAGTTTATTCAAATTTATATACTAAGATGTACAATTTGCATTTTTATTTTTAACAATAAATTAAAAAGATACAATGTACTATTTTTGCTTCTACAACTAATATATTAAAATTGACTCGCAAATAATGTCACAAATTACTTTTAAATTAAAATTTATTAAAGTATTTTAATAAAATACGAAAACTTTATTAATAAAAATTGTTTTTAATGACATCTGTTAACCTAATATTTTTAATCGTTAAAAATGATATTTAATTAAAGTCATTAATACAGTCGAAGTAGTGTCGAAACACTACTACATTTCAATATAATATATATAAAAACTTTTTAAATGAGTATTTAACAGTAAGATACTTAAGAAAAAGGTACAGACGCTATCTTTTCATTACTGTCGATTCTTTCGTAAGACATTAACAGTTTTTTTATTTTTTTTATTATTTTTTTATTTTTTATTAATATATACAGTTATATGTAAAATATGTTATACTATTCAGTGGATTCAAACAGTCGCTGAGTCAACTTGAAGTAAATGAAAATCTTTAAAAGGCATAGCCGATTCGATTCATATAGCTTGTGAATGTGAAACCTGTACACTTCATTAAAATGTATCTCATTCCGTGAAACTTGAAATTGTAGCTTTAATACTTTGTATAGGATAGTTAACACATTATATGAAGGGGAGGGTATTTTTAAATCTTATAAATGTATTTGCCACTTTACATTGATTAATTTTTCCCTCGCATACGTACAATTTTCAATAATTTTCATGTATGAAAAATCATTAACAAAATACCTTATGCATTATAGTATTACAAAAAAATTAAATTTTTTACATATTCATAATCACGATATTTATATAGAATTGGAAATAATTAAGCGTCCGATGAATCTATTTTTTTTTTTTTTTTTTTTTTTTTTTTTTTTTTTTTTATAACAAAATGAAATAATTTTTCTTTAGTCTTGAGTAACATTAATTGTTTTCGTAAAGTAATTATTATTTATAAATTAATGTTGAAATTTATAAACATACTTGGCATCATGCTGTTATGATAACAAGCAAAGTCTGGAAAGTTTAATTTGAAAATTTAATATAATTACGAGATTAATTGTTTTCACCTTGTTTCTAATATGTGTTTATAGAAATATTGCTATAATAAAAATTATAATTTTTTTTTTCATAATTCTATTCATGTTACATTAATTTTATACTTAATTAATTTAATATACTAATTATCAGAATTCTTTGATTATTCTAACCTTATAGTTAAAATATAACATTGCGTACTTTTATAATGTAAAATTATAATATTTCATTAGAAAATTTATGGAATTAAATAAAATAATAAACGATAATAAAGACTATTATTGTTTATTTTACTTGTTAAATAAATGTATGCGTATAACATTGTTATATTTGATTATGGCAATTTTAGTTGCTAAGAGTAGTAATAATAATTATGAGAAAGTAATCAATAATAATATATTTAAGGTAAAAATTCTTAAATTTTTCTTCGATCATCATCAATTCCAATAAATATTGCCAATACAATTTGCAATTGCAATAATAATATCAATAGTCTATTAAATCGAAAAATTATGTTAGATTTGTATTTATAAATGTCCCTGATTTCTCTATTCTAAATGTTGGGGAAAAAATTAATAGTACATACGATAGAATAAATTATGCTAATCATACAGTACTATAGAGAATTTATAAAAAAACTTTCCTAAATTATGATTGCCGATCTAATCAAACATATTAAAATATCATATTATTACGTTGTATAACGATACTACTACGCTTTCATAAATTTTATTGCTCTACTTAAATAATAAGTTAAAATAAATTTAAGTACGTCAAAATTTATTAAAAATACCAATTTATAGTTAACAATGAAAAAAGAGATTGAATTAAAAGACAAATTACTGAAAAATCTAATGATTTTCCAAATATTTCACTCACAACACTTTTAATGATTCTTGCGCAAATCACATGAGTAACAGACACGATCTTGCTTATTTTATGTTGACACACCCATAGTTTTCTATCAATCTCAGACAATTACCAAGCTATCAATGTGGTCGTATAGATAATAATAGAGACCAACGGCGAACTTGTTTCCAAAAAAGGTAGAGTACAAAATTGCTAACGATACATGAAATGTTGCAATGTTTTCACGTAATTGTAAAAATTTTCCGCATTCCTTACGAGAAACAGACGAATAATTACAATTGAAATGATTGCACTGATATTTGTTCAAAAACACCATTAATTCATGAAAATGTAGAATATTGAATTATATTATAACTCACGATGTACAATTACATATGTTAATAAAGAGTACTAAAATAATCAAGGACGCGTGATGATTTATATCGAATGGTAAAGCTTCATAAGGGATTTTTCGTAACTATTTTAATAATTAATTTCATCTTTTACACATTAACATTTATACATTTATAAATCATCGTATATTAGATATATTCGATTTAATGTAGTTGATATACGTAGAATTAGCCAAACAGTATTCATTTGCACAAGCGATAAAATTTCATGGGAAATAAATTTAACACCGTAATAATAAAAAATACTTTTTCCTATTGTGACTTTTGGAATATATTTGAAACTAGTTATTGCAGGCGAATTTGCATATAACGATGTTTCAAACTTGCTTATAATTACTTCAATGCTATAAAATAATATGGATTTCAATTAAAGGTATACATTGCGGAAAATATTCCATGTGCTTGAATAACTTTCATAATTTAATACAATGATAGTATATAAAAACAATAAAGCGGTCAACGTCCTTACCTAAATGCGATTTAATATTTTATAATTTCCAATAACCAAGTCTTTCTTTACTTAATTAATATTTAATATAATTCACCAATATATATGTATATATTGGCTACGATTAGAAAATTATCCTATTTAGATAATTCGTATCATCTATGAAGCATTATTTTAAAATTATAATCTGAAAATTTTCAATGTTGATTGTTATATCGTATCGCATTCTAATAAATGCACTCTTCTAAATCGACATTTAATTCCTATCTTCTTACATTTCCTTACCGCTCCAACCATCATCCCTTCTAATATCTCAGTATTTTAGCATTCACTCGGGGTATTTACTGCCCATGATACGGGAGAATTCCATTAGTGCGTTCGGTCTCGGTATTTACATTTCATTGCAAAGCCTTAAATATCTATCCACTGCCATCCCACTCTTACCTCTCACTTTATTGATTGCCAACTAATACCTGATAGATGAAATCGCATAGATGCAATGATCGTTATTACTGAATAATGAATGGTACTTAACTTCACCAATCATCCGCATAAACGAATACGTCGGCACAGAATACATTTTTCTTCTTCTAAGTTTTATAAAATATACAAATATAAATAATAAAAATAATAATAACAAAAATAGAAATTACACACACACACACACACACATATATATATATATATATTTGTTATCTGCGCTGTTGTATTCGTTTATACGGATGATTGGCAAAGTTACGTCTTTTATAGTAAAAAAGAAAAAAGCGTTTCCGTTTGTTAAAGAAAGAAAATTGATCTATAAACTCTTTCATATTCAAGACGAATTATAAAATTTAAGTGAGTTGAAACTACAATACTGTACAATACATTAAAGCTGAAAAGAAGCGAAAGAAAATGCAAGAAGTAAGGAGTGAGTGAAAGAGAGAGAGAGAGAGAGAGAGAGAGAGAGAGAGAGAGAGAAAGAGGGACAAGAGAACGCGACGATAATGACTGTTGCCGTAAAGCTTCTTATGAACATGTAGATACATGTATATATGAATATTATATGTACTTCTTGCGCCTCGATCTCGTGTTACTTTGCAGCAAGAGCAATAGCAGCAGCTAAGTAGGTCGATCATTTCGTCCACATCGATTATACAGTTGGAGAAAGGGAGAACCACCATAAGACTTATAACTACGTATATCTAAGACAGACTTATATAGACACGAGTAAGTGTGTAAATGCAGTGGTGGGTTATTTTTTAACTTCGCACATGTGCAACTTATAGGATAATTAACAAACGTGGAAAGCTTCGATTCTTACTTAGAGAAGTCTTTCACAAAGAGAACAATTTATGTTTCCAAGCACAAGTTTGTGAAAGCAATGAAGATTATCAAACGTTATATATGTTATTCGTATTATAAGAAAAGCTTGCATCGTAAGACTTTATCGCTTATATGATAATTCAACTCCATTTCTCACAATGGACGATAAACTTTTTAAAATATTAGTATGATTTAGAAAATAGGCTTTTGATATTATATTTTGATATTTATAATAATTTATAATCTTTGGTTTTATTTGCAACAATTTATTTGCACAACGCAATTAAATATTCAGAATTAATTTTGTTATTTGATAAAAAATTATGGACTAATAAATAGAAAGCAAAGGCGTATCGACGATACTAAATAACGTTGATATATATTAAATATTCGTTCCATTTATAAAACTGTATTTTATAAATTATACATATATATATATATATTTTTTTTCTTTCTTTTGATAAATGAATTTCATTTCATATATTTAATAGGAAATTACATCCTAGTAGAACGATATATATATATATATATATATATATATATATATATATTTACATATGCATTTACGTATATGCATAAGTCTATCCAATACAATCAATAATGTGAACATTTTCATTGCGATTACTCAGCATCATTTTGGTGATAATTTGAAAAATCGTTAATAAATTATTTTATTTTCCAAGTTTCAAGTGCCTATAAGCGTGTATTTTATTAAGTATAAAAATTATCCATTTTACTAATTATTAGAATTTAATAAGTTAATTTAAAAATGGTTTCAATGTTTTAACGTGCTTATATACATTGTTATAAATAGTTTCTAGATGAAACAGAAAAAGAAGAAAAGGAAGAAAAAATAATTGAAAAAAAGAAGTTAAATCTGATTATTCAATTTTGTAGACGCCGATTTACAAATATTCAATGTTTAATAATATTGAATTTCAACCGTGAGATCAACAGTTAACTTTAGCATAAAAAAAAAATTAATGAATAGCTATTAAGTAGCAAATAAACAGAATTTCTCTTAATGATAAAGGAAAGAAAAAAAAAACGAGAAGAAGAAAAAATTATAATCTTGTTTACCGTTTACCTTTCCGTGGAAACATACGTGACAGAGATAAATTTTCAAGACATTTTTACTGCTACTTTTCATATATCTTTATATTTTAAGCTAAAAAATTTTGCACAGCTATGAATTATTAGAACATCTGTGCTTAATTAAATCCAATTATTCAGTAATAAGTCTTTTTAGGTAACTCGATCTTAAAAGTCCCGACTTTCACTTGCCTTTGAATGCGCCACCGATTATGATGGATTGTAACCACATTTTAACTCGGATACTTGAATTGATGAACTCTGACTTGCCTCACACACACACGCGCGCGCGCGCACGCACGCACACGCACGCACGCACGCACACGTTCGCTCGCTCGCTCGCGCGCACTCGTAGAGGAAGGGAGGGAGAGAGAGAGAGAGAGGCGCACGTTCCCAAAGGACCTCGACGTTTTAGCTTGAATTTATAGTCTCTAGGCCCCTTAAGCCCGGACCTAAAAATTATGCACGATCGTGAATTTTAAACCGAACCTGGTTTAAAGCATTTGCACTCACGTTGATCGAGCACGAGTTTCCGGATGGGGCGCGACATAGACTGCCAATGACGTAACAGGCCGACTTCACGATACGTCCGAGTGTAGTTGTTATTATATCATTGTTCGTGAGAATCTGGACTTTGGAGAAGTTACAATCGATTCGTTCGCTCGCTTCTTCCCTTCTCTACTTTTTGCTTATTCAGAGAATATGTCGGAGGAATTTGGCGAGAACGATAGGTAATTATCGAACGGTGATCTCGATCCATTATTCCTTAAATAAGCGCTGGTGAAAGAAGATCGGTCTTTAGTCATTTAATCTCCAGCGAATGATTGCCAAAGATTTTCTGAGCAGAAGTTACTGTAGCAACGGATTATATTATCCGCTTGCTAGTCCGCGTAGCTGTAGCGATTGATTCAAATTGTTAAAGTTTATTGTTTTAGCAGAACTGTACTATTAAGGATTCTTCGAGAATGTGATGAATATTAATGTACAAATGTTGAAAAGTCAGTGAAGAAAAATGAATCGAGCATGTATAAATTTATTTCTATAATACATTGCGTATAGCATGAATTGTAACAAAATTAATTTTACGATAGTTTAGTGGGAGATTTAGTTTTGTAAATTTCATGGATTTAAGTAAGATAAATTTCTTTTAATCGTTACTTCATAATCTTAATATTAGAAAAATTCGAATTACATTATTAAAATACGATTTTCGAACAAATTATTTGTAACGAAAGAGCCATTAAAGACAATAATCATTGATTGTTACTTCAATATTCTTATATTATTTTTAATTTTTTTAACCCTCTTGTATGTAATAATGAGGTCAACGTTATAGTATCTTGATAGCGTAATACTAAGTAGAATTAATTTCCTACAATCCGTACACGCAATTATTTTTAAATATTCTTATTCGCGTATGTTTTATTGCCTAATAATAATAATAATAATAATAATAATAATAATAATAATAATAATAATAATAACAACTTTTTAAAATAATATTTTCAATACTAGCCGTTTGCCGGTTACTTTAAATATATGTTCATGTAAATAAGTCGATGCCGTATAAAACAAATAAAATTGATAATCAATATTTACACGTTGAGTAAAATAAACATCTAATAAATAAACAGATCCCATTATGGCGTACAATTATAACGTAATTGTACGTCATTTTAAATGTATTAGCAAAACTCATCAATCTGCTGATTGAAACCTAATAAAATCCCATACATCTTTGCAGTTAATAAATATAAACAAGTATACATCACTACATGTAGAAAGTATATGCAAGCAGACCAACCGGTTATCGTTCGCTCCAGTATTCCTTACAAATTCCACAAAAATATGACTTATTCCGCTATTAAAATATTGATGAAATATGTTAGTGCCGGAAAACAATATTTTCCCAGCGACAAGCCGGCAATAAAGTAGTAGCCGTGTATAAACCGGATTATTTAAAACCAATGTTTTCCTTTATTGTACCTAGGCATTTCAACCCTTCCGACCATATGCTTCTATAATAATAAAATTATGTAATTGTAAAGTTTATATTATTATTATACAACTCTGTCATTATAATGTCGCGGAAAACGTTAGGCTCAATTAGCCTTAGAGATGAGATATCCAATTCGAATAATGCATATCGTGCTCGAAGGATCTTAATAGTTCGATGGCCGTTCAAACAAAACACGCTGCTCCAAAACGAAAAAGATAAGCAAAAAAAAAAAAAAAAAAAAAAAAAAAAAAAAAAAAGGAAGAACGAAAGAAAAACTTACAGAAATTGATCGTCACGATTACGTTATTATAATGCAAGAATACGAGATTGAAAAATTCCATTATCCATTGCTGGAATATAACAGAAAATATAAATTTATTAACATTGTCAAGAAAATTTATATCCTCACTCTCAATTACATTTATATTCGATCGTTGAATATAGCCACATGAAATTAAATGTTACTTGCAACTTCCTAATTGAACAGATATCACATATTTATAATTAAATAAAATTACTATTTCCTGTATTTTAAATTAAAATCTATCATACATTTTCCAATTCTATTTTTAAACATTTTGTATTAGCTGATTCTAAAGATGATAACATCCCGGGACGGTACCACTACTGTAAATTTCAGCCTCTTCATTACAAGAAATATGAAAGTGCCTTTCCGCCTGTCAGGATATGCACAATAAAATTGCGCCTTGACTCCAACGAGAAATTCTTATCCTCGTAAAAAAGCTTTATGGCTTTACATTCAATTTCCATCAATCAATTACACCGTGCTAAGGGCGAAATAATAATAAGCACGGGCCAAGAAATTGAAAGATCGAGGAGAGAGAGAGTAAGAGAATTTCATCAGGCCCGATTGAGATATACTTCCACATCTCGTTGCTCCCCGACTTTGCATTTAACTTAGCAGCGCGCGTGGGTGTTGATAAAGCATCTCCCGGCAAAGGATCGGCTCCTGTTACTTCGTAGGCCAGCTACTTTGGTAGTAGGACTCGACCGAGGAGCGTTCTCTCTCTCTCTCTCTCTCTCTCTCTCTCTCTGCCCGCCGAGTTCCTCCTCGTACGGAATAAACAATTTTCAAATCCTCTCGTCTGCCCGTCGAGCGGTCCACGAGATTTACTGCACTCGTATATATGGCATTTGTATTTAGTGTGTTGGTGATACGAAGATACGCCGACCGGGGTTTTAATCCAGGATACGTGCCGTTTTTGCCCGGCACTGTGGAAAAATTTCATTTTGACGCTTTTATAGAGCCCGATGCTTCTTGCATTATAAACTGTTAATTTGCAAGAACAATTTAATTGATGTGCGAGTGTCACTCGAGTGAAAGTTGAGTATACTCATAGGAAATTTAAAACTTTTGCTCCATTAATTACAACGCTTTTTCTAACTCTTACCACAATAGAAATGTTTATTCACCGAATTTTCAATTCTAACGACATAATGGTATTCAAGGGTTTCTATCACCCCCTCCTCCTCTTACGTCCCCCCTCCCCCTCCCCCTCCCCTATAATATTTATCGGTAGAATAACAATACCTTTCATAGGATTAGATTTAAGATATCATTTAAGATATCGTTAATTGATTAATTATACTCAATTGAAGAATTATTTATCCGTTATTTTATAATACAACTTCATAGTGAAATATTATGTGTAATAAAATTTTATATTTCCATCTTCATTTAACACGACATTGCAAATATAAACATAATAGAATAATCAACGATTATTTAATATTAAGATGTTTAGTTTTTTCTTCTTCACCAGTATTATCAACAATATCATCGATAACAAAATATTTTGCAACTATATGAATATTTTATAACGTATAGGCAAGCTAATGCGTGCCTACGTGCATTTTAGATCGGGGCTCACGAAACCATAGAAGAAGCAAATTTTTCTTTCTTGACAACTCATGTTTAGAAACCATAAGACCAAATCATACGGATTACACATATTTTAATATCGAATTGAAAATGGTAAAACGTTTTTTTTTCTTCCTTTTTTGTTCTTTTCTTTTCAATAATCGCGATATTACTTTATTACACGCTGCTTACACATATATACCTTATATAACTGAGAGGGAGACAGACAGAAATGTTAAATAGCAATAAGTTTAAGTTAAATCAGAGCGCGTGATTTCTGAACATTTATCAATAGCCTGAATATACTCTGAGAAATAATAAACAATACAGATGAAAGTTCTGCAATGAAATGAACTGTATTGAGTTACTTGTAAGATTGTTTATTCGCCAAGATTCTTCGTGACGTATCTCATGAAATATGGTAAATCCATGCAAGGAAAGTGAAGTCGATCGGCTAATGCAGTACAGTTACAATTGTAATAAGCTATTTTGAGAAAATGTCATAAAATAATTTTTTTCCCTTCTGAATTAAATCAATTAAATATCTTAGTTTGCGAAAAAAAAAAGTGTTTAATGCGATACTATAAATTAAACAAAATATTAATACATAATACAAAAATAATTATTTCAATCTAATATTTGTAAAATTGTTAAAAATATGATCAAATAAAAAACATAAAACAATGATAATTTAAATTCATGCGCGCAAGAGAGTATATAAAATGTAGATAAAGTATTACGATATGCAAGTTGAAAAATTTCATTATTTCGGAAATGTTAGTTAATGGAGAAACAATGAAGAAGAATATGGTTTCGATAGATTTGAAGGGAAATTTTTCTTCTTCATTATTCATGCTACTGTATACACGAAAAATTGGTTATCAGTAAATATAATTGTAAAAAACTAAAAACAAAAAAAAAAAAAACTTAAACATCTAATTATAAATAAATTCATTTTTAAATCTATAAATTTGAAAAACTTTCATATAAATCTTTACTGTGCTATAAAATAAACGTACTTTCAAACGAACTATTTCCTTAAGAGAAAAGATTCAACTATTTCTTCTTAACCATAAGTTGAATATACTGATACGATTTTATTCTCAATAAAATTTCAGTAAAGATCACTTGCGTTAAAATTGAGCTGAAAGCGTGTAATTTACAAAAAATATAATATTCACGAAACGAATTATTTCAGGAATATTTCAGAAATATTTGAGGAACATTTAAGGAACTTTTTGAACTATCATTAATTATAATTTCGGAATATTAAATTAGTTGAAATTAATTTTTATTACATTCAATAATTGAATGAAATATGTATCTATTTATGCATTGGATGGATATAACGATAATAGAAAGAAAATCACTGGTTTGACATAGCTTTTTTTTTTTTTTTTTGGAATATTCCAAGATAAAAAACAAATGGGAATGATATTCTCTTAAAAACTCTAGGTGCAACCTACCCGAATACCCATAATCGTGATATTCCAAAGAATAACCTTCATTTTCATTCGTTACTTTCATGCATTGCCAATAAAGTCACAGAGAGTATCAGTAGCCAAACAAATAGGAAGAAAATATTCCGGATATCTGTGTACAAAGCGCGATGATATTCTTGTCTAAAAAAAAAAAAAGAAAAAAAAAAGAAAATAAAAGAAGAAAAAAAAAGAGAAAAGAGTGGTGAAACTCGAAGTAATTGTCCTCCATCCGGATGCAAAATGCGCCTAATTGTCCGTTTCCACGTATAATACATGCATTCATAGGATTTTCCCTAGCGTCGGCCTGATATTCCGCTTCCCAACTTCAACGATTGTATTTCGTGTAGTCCTCCGCGAAATTTCCCGACTGTCGTACGAGTGAAAAGTTAAATATGATGTCCGTGGACGGCGCTCGCTTTCCATTCCGCGGAATTCCGGCGACTAATTATCGAGATATCGAGACATCCAGCCCATTTTTACTATTTACTTCTGGCGGTTCGTATCAACGATTGCTCTGGAAAGTCGTTTCTCAACAACAAATATTCGAGTCGGTTGTCGCGTTCTTTTGTTGTCATTCTTTTATTGGAATGATGGGTGGATCTAACGGATTGTATTACAATCTATAAAATTCATTATGATCTATACGTAAAAATAACAACTTCTCACCCATATAATTAACTAATTTTTTTTCTTCTTCTTTTTTTTTTTTTTTCTCTTTATATAAGCCTACAGCATTTATCAACCGTTTCAATCAACCGGAGTGATAGATGTAATTTTAATAAATTGTATTTAATTAAAGACAACGTCATTTAAAAGACTACGTAAATTTTATTAAACATTAAAAACAATTCTTAAAAACGAATTCATGTCATTTGGAGAAGGCATTTTGTTTCATTCGCTTCATCCTCACTATGTTTTTCTTTTATATTTCTCCTAGAACTCATAATAGGTAGTATAAAATAGCTAATGATGTTATTTATCTCGTTTTTCGTTAGTGTATAAAGGTACCGTATACGCTATGTAAATGCTGAAAGAAGATTATTCTCTTTAATAGGAGGACAAAATGAATAACAAATTATCTACCAGAGTGAGACACTATCTTGTATTCACAGGCAATTTGATGTTTATATTAAATTTTAGCACTATTAAACGGTGAATAATTTTAATTTATCATATATACTTTAAGCCTTATTTATATAGTTTTGCCAAAAAAATTTTTTCTTTATAATACTCTGGCATACCAAATGAGACTAAAGGCAATGTATTTCAATCACGTATTTGCTATTCCGTTCGGAAACATTTATTACATAGAACTATAAAAAGAAAATTTGTTTATAATCCATGATTGGCTTATCTATTCTGAAGTTGTAAATATTTCTAAACTTTCCAATCTCGCAATATAATGAAAAAAAAAAAAAAAAAAAAAAAAAAAAAAAAAAAAAACGCTCAGCTTGTATTCTAATAATATTATCGAATGATTTGCCAGAGACCCTACATGGTATAAGAATTTTGTAAAGAAAGGAATAACAGAAGATAATCAACTGACTCTTTTTCCTTTTAACGATCCATGCCCGTTTCTCTTGCGACAACAATGGATTTATGAAGTTTTCAATTCGTTACGTATCTGTGTGTGCACAAGTACATCGGATCACGGTATGTATAACATAACCATTGAGCTCGAAGGTGACATGTGCTCGCGCTCATATTCTCATATTCTCGAGCAAGAGATAGTTGCGCGTCACCGTGATGAAAGGAAGCGGTATATATATATATATATATATATATATATATATATATGTAGAGAGAGAGAGAGAGAGAGAGAGAGAGAGAGAGAGAGAAAGAGACGAATGAATCGTTAACTTTCGGACTGGCAATAGCGCGCGATTATTTTTTCTTTGGGCGACAGTGGCTAGGAAATGTAGAGTATAGCCTACTTTTCGTCCTGTATGAGATGTGAATAATACCGCTCTCGGGAAGATTATTACTCTTATTTCGATCAATGCGATGTAAATGTAGGTTTACGAGTCGTGGTTGTGTTTTTTCCAAGTTTTTATTTTTAAATAAATATACGGCTGTGGTTTCTAACTTCTTTTTATAAGAAGGGAAATAACAAGAAAAAGAACGAGAGAATACGAATTAATATAAAAATCCCCTTTAAGATGACTGAACTTGTAAATATCAGAGAAAAGCAAGAACGCGTATGCAACATTTCTAATCGAATGTTTCTTATGCTCTCGATAATACTAAAACGATATAATTAAATGTCGGTAGATTTTAAAAATGTCTTGGGTTCATTTTTTATTTTGAAATAGGACGAGTAGTCTCTTGAATATCAAATATATCTTTTCTTTATTCCAAGTGCGTAGCGCATTTGAAAGTTTGATTAACTTAAAACAATACGTAATCCACCAAATGCTATTTGAATAATGATTAGCAAATATATCATAGTTCTGCAAATTTATGAAAAAAAATTTATTCTTTATATTTGAGAATTCAGACCATTATAACGATAATTCTAATAGCAAAAGTATAATTCACTTATTAAAATTATTAAAATTGCCTAATTAAAGATTAAAAATAAGCGTTTTTTGTCCACAGCGTGAAACAATTTATTTTAATTTAAAAAATGTTTTCAACTAAATTTATTCTTTATATACATTATAATTCTATGACAATTATCAAAAAGCTTTTAGCATTTAATGAGATATAAATTTTCATTGTGAGCGACTAGAAAAAGTTGTATTAGACACAATTTAATGTGAGAATGAGGTTACCGATTTCCAGAATTTTTAGGGTACATTTTTTTGCGATTATCGTTTCGAAATTACCAACAATTAACGCTATAAGTGAACAGTTTAATATAAATATAAATAATCAACAAACTGACATGTATATTGGCAATGTGACCAATTCTCGTACTATTGTGTGTTATATAATCAAAAAAAAAAATAAAAGAATTGCTTGAAAATTACTGTTTATATCTATTGTTGCGATTGTAATAACTGTATAGTTAATAATAGTTTGTAAAGTCATTTGAGTTATAATTTAAATTATTCTGTCCTCTCCACAATTTCTAAACTTATAACGGGATATATATATATAGACATATATATATATATATATATATATATATATATATATATATATATATATATATATATATATATATTAAAGTAATATTTGATTATTAACAAGAGATTTATACAAATTTACATATATAATGCTTCAAATTTTATATTTATATGACTATCAACATATAATGCTCTCGATCATTCGACTCTGAAGAATCTTAATAATCGATTGTTAAGTACATGTTCACAAATAACGAACATTTATTTTTGTTATATAAACTCTCAAATGAATGGTTATTTGTTAAGAACGCTCTGCAATTTAT
This sequence comes from Ceratosolen solmsi marchali, assembly GCF_000503995.2. NCBI lineage: Eukaryota > Metazoa > Arthropoda > Insecta > Hymenoptera > Agaonidae > Ceratosolen > Ceratosolen solmsi. The sequence continues at coordinate 1,211,810 of NW_011948424.1, read as the reverse complement.
CAATATGTAATTAAATCAATATTAAAAAAGAAGATTATAGCTGAAATCTTATTATAAAAGTAATAAAATAAACAGGATAATCATTAACCATAGAGCTTGTATTGATATTATGATATCCAAATAAGTTTTTTACCATTTTTTTTTTTTTTTTTTTTTTTTTTTTTTGTTTTTTTTTTTTTTTGTTATATTACATTGCGTATTTTTTAAAGTTATCGATGCTAATTTTATAATTTAAGAAATCATAAATAAACTAAACATAAACTAAGAATAAACAAGCAAGAACATTGGATATACGTGTCTACTTAATAAACTAATGGAGCATCAAATTTTAATTGATTATCTCATATTTGCCATAAAAATTTCGTATTTCATAAGACAATATTCCATTAACACTAGGAATATCGCAGTAGACGAAATTTTTTTTATTTTTCATGAATAACAAACATTCAACTTTAATCGCATCTTAAAATGAAATAGTTTTAATAACATTTAATGGATTACATTAGCGAAAGAACATCGCAGGGAAGGAGGATTAATTTTTACTAGATTTTCATCGTCGAGTCTTTCATAAATTCAGGCTTCCTGCTCGAAACGTTGCAAAGAAAACGATTCAATTTTATTTTATGAAATTTTCCGTCTTTTCTCACTACGCCCCGCACAAAAACACCCAAGCCCATTCACGGACACTCGCCCGCGCGCACACCACTACGGCACATCCATACAGATATACGAGCTCACGGCGAGGGCGATTGCGATACACATCTTTCCCGCCGTCCGTTCTCATGCACCCACACACGATCGCTCGGCCGCCGCAACCGAATGCACTTGCACTTTTTAAGAAAACCAGTTTCCACGTCGGAGAGCGAACTCTTTCTCGCCTACGTACGCGCATTGGTGCGCATTGGTATTGGTGGCGAGAGCGCTGTGGATGAGGAGGAGGAGGAGGAGGAGGTGAAGGGGGTGAAGGGGGTGAAGGGGGTGAAGGAGGTGAAGGAGGTGAAGGAGGTAGAGGAGAAGAGAGAGAGAGAGAGAGAGAGAGAGAGAGAGAGGGAGTACCACACCCATATAGTGTGCAGCGCGTATCAAGCGGCGCGAGAAAACGTGCGGTGCTACGCTTTAATGCCGTGCTTCGGGAAAGGGAGATTCGCGTGCTTATGCGCGCGTCTAGAGGAAGAAATCCCGAGATGAGTTTATGCGGAATATATTAAACTTGCATAGGAAGATCATTTTTAGATGGATTCCGTTTGCAGCAGTATGTAACGCGCTTAATGGATTCCCATGTAAAGAGAAATGACTAGAACGGTAGGAATAGTGGGCCTTTCATTATTTCTTTCTTTCTTTATGTCTTTCTTACTTTCTTTCTTTCTTTGAGGAATATTTAATCACTTGTGAATATAGAGTGAAACGCAGACGTTTAATTTACGACGCGCGTTTCGCCATATTTATGATTCCGTCAATTTTTCAAGTCACATTACACTTGTTGCCGTACTTGCCAGGCTCACTTCCACGATTAAGAGCAAAGCATTTTTACATTTGATAATTGAAAATAATATTTTATTAGAATTAAATTATTAAAACAGCCTATACATACCAACTGTCGGTTATTTGAGAACGTCATGTTGTGTCTGATCAACTATAGAAACAGCGATTTCGCATCTGTGAATCTCGTATGGTTGAATAATGATAATTAATTAAAAGAATAATCAATTCCAAAGTCGGTAGTTTATTTAATTGAAAAGCTTATCGAATAACACCCAATGAGCTCATCTTTAACATAAAATGTTGTCAATTTAATACTTATAAATCTTATATTTATTATAGACAAGCGCATCTTATTAATTCCCACTATTCTTACTTAATGTACTTATATTTTGCCGCCAATATTAGTCAATTATATTATATTTTCTCTTGGCATATTACAAAAATAAATGTAATAGACGTAATAGTGTCGCGTGGCATTAAGAGAAGCGAAATAAATTAAATACTGTATCATTCATCATTTATTTAACTTCCTTTGATTTATACCGTTTTAATACATGGTTTTATTAACGATTTATTACGACCTCGCTTGTTATTACCACGGTAAAAAAGAAAAAAGAAAAGAAAAATCAAGTTTCACTTTTCATTTAAATTTGCTATATCGTAAGCGAATGGCATGCTATTTGAAATCGTAAGAAAATGCGATTACAATGCTAGTAGTGAGTTTTAATTTGTCAATTTACTTTCACAATGGGAAAAAGTCAAGTTATTCATCAATATCCGTAAAGAGACGTTATTCCGTTAGGCGTGTAATGGATATCAATGAGAGTCGAATCCTATAATCACGGTTGACGCTAAACGTCGTGTCAGCAAAATTCCAAAGTCACCTCAAAACAAATAGAAAACAAAGAGGCAAATGAGCTTAAATATTTCAAAACATCGGCGGTATAAGAAGAAGCAGAAGATGAAGAAGATGATGACGACGACGACGACGACGACGACGACGATGACGACGATGATGATGATGATGATGAAGAGGAAGAAAAAGAAGAAAGAGAGTGAGGAGTTGGCTTGGAGGCAATAGTAACGAAAAAGCATTTACCATGGCTCACCGCGAAGTTGATTCGTTATTCCGAACAAAACCTTAATTACAGTCGGTGCATTTAGCTTCCCAAATGAAGCTGGGGAAAAGCTGTCGCTGGCTATTATTATTACAAAACTAATTGTGAGAACTTGCGCGACTGCGGCTTCGAATGCCACTTATCGGGCAATTAGGGCTGATCGCCTTTAAAGATCGCCGTTTCGTCTTGATTAATAACTTACTTGAGGGGGTGGGACTAGGTGAATTTGCAATTACGAGACATTTCGACGGCGGCGGGGGGTGTGAGTGGGGGGGGGGGGGGGGGGGGGGGGGAGAGGAGGAGACAGAGCTTACGCTGAGCAAACAAATTGTAGGCGAACGATAATGAGGGACTCGTGGATTTTCGCGCGCCGAGGATATTACGTACCGATTTTACTGATACACCGAGCTTATGCGGACGCTCTTGTGCCTATTTGCGGGGAAAAAATCGCAACGAACGAGATGGGTGATTAGATGCTGTAACCCTCTTAATAATACCACGAAGCGGTAATTCTCTTTACCATGCATTCATTACAAACTTGATTGGGAACTTCAATTTATCGAGTGAATGTTATGGCCACCTAAGCCGTATATTTCACGTCCCTATGAAATTTCAACCCCGATTAGACAATCTACGGCGTGTGAAATTTAGCTGATACGCTAATTATTCTTGGATTATAAGCAATGATTATTTATTTAATGATCGTATGCCTTTACGGAAATGAATCGATACGGAAATGATTGTCGACAGATTTGTTTTACGCGTGAATTTTAATACAGGATATTTCGAGGACAATATACGCTTAGGAGCTATTATTCGGCATTGTAGTGAATTGACGGCGATCGATCGGATCGCTGGTGAACATTAATCGATCGTGCCTCCCCAGATCTTCCGAGATCTTGTAATCATCATCCAATTAACAGTGCGAACAGTGGTCGTATGTGACTTAATGCTCTCGGCATAATCGATGAGATGGAGATCCAAGCGGTTCGACGCGAGTTATTTAACAACACTTACGGCACATTATAAAGACCAGATGAATAAAATCTCCAAAGCCGATCACTGGGTTATTATTGTGATTTAACATACCGGCCAGGCCGCTCTCGAAAACATGCGAAAGATGCGAACGAAGCGAACGAAGCGAACGAAGCGAAGGAGGCGAACGAGGCGAACGAAGCGACAGAGCCAAGTGACTTTTACTTTAAAGGCGCCAATGGTGCCGTTACGCACGTGGCGAAAAGAACGAGCCGAACGGGATGAAAAAGCGGCCAGTCGTCGATCCACTTGTCCTCTCGGTCCTCGTTACGCAAGCAAGACAACAAAGTGAAATTGCCTCGGTGACCGCGACGTGAACTTTCACCGGCGCTGCCTCGCGCATGGTCGGCTTTATTGGGTCAACGGGATCCTGGGTCAGTTGGCATCGGCAGCCGTGTAAATGAGGCGGTCAATCAATGTATTGCGTACCCTGCGCGCGGCAATTCCCTTTGTTCTCCAACGGGAAAATCCAACGGCAAACGTTGTATTATTGCCCCTTCCCTCCCGCACTTCTTTTTCCTCGCGAACGGAGAAGAAATCTTTTCACTCGGAGCGATGGCTACGCCCGAGAGACACGGACAGATTTATCGCCCGGGCATCGGCTGCGTTACAAGATAATGAGTCTTGTGTTGCATATAATGGGGCTTTTCTCTTCGGGGCCCGGCCAATTGGGAGATTGTTCTTTAATCAATGATTTTCAATGGTAATTTTAATTGCCATTTAAGAGCGGCGTACAATGTCTTTATTACATTGGCTTGTGCATTCGAATTATTTCCGCTTACGAGCATCTTCATCAATTACGCCCTTTCAATTCTCTTACGAGTAAGCGCGATTTTTACATTTCATTCCCTACAGATCATACAAATTATGCTAATTTCTTCCTTTACACGGGTATAGCTTAATGTAGCTTAATGTAGCTACTAAATTTGCATTGTTTGGTATAAATTACATCGAGATAAATTACAATTTTCAATGGAAAAATGCCCTGTTGCCAGTCACCGAAGATCAATTTAAATATTTGCCAAGGTTCTTATTATCTTATCAGAAAAATATATTCGATCCAGAGTGCAATTAAAGCTAGTTCGCCATTTCTATTTTTTTTTCTTTTTTTTTTGCTAATACATTCTACGCCTTTTTTTTCCTCGTAATATTAATCTTCTATGCTTCACGTCGGAATATTCTATTCGTGAAGTTCGTTAGTAGACACAGAAAACACAAAACTACATAAAGCTTTACGAGCGTTCATTTTACTTATGGCGCAAATAAGAAATAACGCCGAATCCAACTCCTTCTCCTATTCTAATTAACACGAGGAAAAAATACAAAACAAAAAACAAAAAAGATGAATAAAAAAAAGAAGTTTCTCTATAATTAAAGCGAAATAATTCAAGCATATCGTATCGCTTAAACTTACGCGGATTATGATAGAACTAGTAGCATCGAATGCATTTGCAACGCGAAGCTATTTACGTAATTACTTTCAGCCAAGCTTATCTCGTCCACATCGGCAAACACACGAGAAAGTTATAGAGCTTAAGTTAGCGAAGCAAATTATCACTAGTTCTAGTTACTGTTTCAAAACCAGAAATCACTCCGGGCAAGTATTGCAAAAAGCAAACCGACTCAACTAGAACTCAAGCCCAGCCGAAATTATTAATACGGTTTTAATTCCTGATCAGACGAGCGGAAAACGGTAACCGAGAAAAACCGGCTAATCCAATTAAACCTAAGTTCATTATCCAATGACAGTTGTATACGTGCACGCGAGCGCGTACGTCCCAAGGACACACTTCAAATACAAAGCATAACGAGCATTTTTCCTCTCATCTGCAGAAGGATGCTGGACACTCGTCTTGTGCCGCCGCCGTCGCCGCCACCGCAGTCGCTGATTTGGCTGTTGTTGCTGCTGCTGGTGTTGCTAACAGGAACGGCATTACCCGCTGTAGTTTTGCCGAGGCCTCCGTCACTGCCCAATTACATACCGATAGACTACGTCGCCTCGTCCTTCGACTCCGTCAAGAACTTTGGCGACAAAGGTCTCCATCAAAGGACCAACGTCGAGAAGCCCGAAACCCAGCAAGATTATAGGTAGGATGCCCAGCTTTCTAAATTAATGGGCTCCGATGGTTTTGTTTAACTCTAACGCCAAGCCATTTCCTTGAAATGAGTTGCTTACTTTACGGAGACAAATTAATCGAATGCCCAGCAAAGTTGCCTCGCGCTTTTCCCATCTCAAAGCATTAGCCGTGCGCGATATAACACAAAACATAACAAAAGTGCGGAAAGTGATGCATAAAATTATTACTCAATTATTTATACATCGACGTTTTTTCGAAATATATAATCCGCTTTTTTAAGGTTTAACGTGTATATTGTATACGTGTACGTGTATATTACAATAACGCGTATAATAAGAAGTACCAGATGGTATCTACAAAACAATTGTCCCCGTTCGAGCAATAAATTATAGAGAAGTACTTGCAAACATTAGACAGGCCGTCTCGACAACGAATAAGATAACTTCGCGATAATATCGATTACTTATTATTATTAATTCTTATTTTTTTTTCTTTTCCTTTTAATTGAATAAGTAATCTTTAAGAGAAAGACTCTCAATATTACCTTAAAGTTAGAAAACTACTAAGCTATCCAATACGCAACTTTCCAATACTATCGAGCCGATAAAGTGGGAAAAAAAAAAAAAAAAAAACACGTCCGCAGATTTCTGGAGATCGAAGTACGCGATGGGGAGAACGTGGAGAATTTGGACCTGCACGGGATCGTACAGGCAGTCCTGGCAAAACAACGGCAATTGCTCCCTCTAAGTGGTCGTCGCTTCGACGAGGAGGACTACAACATGACGTATCCTCCAGCGGAAATTGTGCCCCGGTCGATTGTCGGTGTGCACGAGGTCGTCCTCGGTCCCAATCAGCGCTTCTACGAGTCGGCGACCCTCGAGGCCGAGAGCGAGAGGTCCTTACAGTACCCGATGAGTTCGCCCCAGTCGGAGAAGAACTTGAGTGACGAGAAGCTCTATTACCTGAAGAACGGCAGGCCCAAGGTGTACGTGAATTTCCGCGGCAAGAGCGGCAATTTCCGGCAGCAGGATACCCCGACCGGTGCCGACTCACGGTTTACCCTGAGGCTCGAGCCATCAACTTTTTTAAAAGCCACCCAGCCTTACCACACGGTAAGTCGCGAGAGAATTATTATTTTATCCTATTGGTCGGACGGACTTGATTTTATCAAAGGAAATCTTTAATGCGCCATGAGGTTTTCTTCCATTTCATTTGCGCAATGTTGCCATTATATTTCGTTGCTAATATTTGATTGTTAGAACTACTTCTATGATATCGTTTTGATAATTTTAACGCTATTTGCAATCCGAGCTGATATTGTATTTCTGCATGAAATGCTCGTGAGGCATTATTTAGAAAAGAAATTTTCAACGCATTGCAAATAAATAATCTTCAATTTAAAAAGTTATCTTGATTTATTTAACCTCGGCAATACAATATTAATAAGCTCTAAATAATATAATACTTCTCGTCTTGTCTGAATAATAATACTTCTCGTAAGCCATTTTAACTTTAACACTTTATTAATATATGAAATACGCGTTAAAGTATAAGAATATTTTATCTGCATCTTAAAAACAAGCTGACAACACAATAGATTTTAAAGTCTGTTTTATTGCGACAGTAAAAATTCAAAATCAAACTTAATAAATAAAATAGGCATTCGAGATATTATTAATTGTAATTGTTGCATTAACTCTAATGGTGATCATTTGAGTTTGGGAGTAAAATTTTTATATGAAAGGTATTAACTTGTAATTAAATTAATTAACTTGTCCCTTCAAACTTTATCGAATCCCATGAAATATCGATAGATTGAAAAATCTGCTTCGAAAGCTCGATACAAAAACCATTATAATATTAAATTGAACGAGCGTAATTCTAATTTCTTACTTTCCATTCAATATAACTCGACGATGCTCTCTAAATAACGATTTTAATCTACAAAAAGAAGAAATAAAAAAAAAAAAAAAAAAATGTCGAAAAAGATGTAAATTTCAGTATCTGCTTTTAAATTTTGTACAATTATAAGCACTGACTTTCACACATATAAATCTTAAAAAAATTTCACGTACTATTGTTAAACATTGATAATTATTATTTTGTTTTCTTTCGTTCGCGCTATTATGTATACAAAAATATCGCAACTTTAGAAGAATATTAAAAACTTAGCAAAATCTAATTTTAGGCCGAGACGCGAGCAACGAGCCCGGCGAATGAAATTCGAGGATTAATTTCCTGATGAATTCGGCCTTTTATTATCATAATTATAGCAGAATTTTAAAGCGCTTAACACAAGCCTTGCAACTTTCAGGAGAAAAAGACAAAGTCATCAAAGTCGACCCCGAAGAAATACGACGCGCGCATCCACGGCTCGACGACAGAGCACGCGATGGTGACGTCGAGCGAGCTGCCGAAGCAAATACCCGCGCCTCCGAGCAGATTACCCGCGCTTCCTCTCATCGTCCAGACGACGCCCGTCCAACGATACAACGCCCGGAGAACGGACATATTGCCCGATGACTCCATCTCCGAGGCCTGACGGGCCTCATCCCGACCGAGGGACGATCGGCTCGCGACTACTGGCCAAACGACTCTCATTAGCCTAATGTCCAGCTGCGACTGGCGACGATCCCATCGCCGATGTTGACGCAACAATTCGTTTTTATAATGAACGGACGTGTATTTGCGGTTACACTGTGAATCCGTAATTTCGCGAGCCCACCAATATATATATTGTGTACATATAATGCGTATGCGGGCGTAATTGAGAGTGTCGCTATGTGGGAGAATTCGTTACGTTTTCCAAGGTTCTTAATGCTTGGTTGAATAAGCTTGAAAGTGACAATTCGCTCTTATCTAATGGGAATTCGTCCGACTACTCGACCGTCACTCATCCCAATTTATCGCAAACTGTCCCTCAACATCGCCCTTTATAGCCGAACATTGTTATTTCGAATGTTAGGTCATATAAATAATTAATAGAATTGGGAAATGTAAATCCATTGATTTATTAGACGGAAATTGCCAAACAAATTTTTTTTTCTTTCCTTCTCTCTTTTAATCGATTTAAATGCGGCAAATCTTAATCTGCATACATTGTGCTCGAAACTTATTGTTCGTGTTAAACTATATAAGAATAATTATTTTGTACCGTGATTTAACATTTTCATTAATTTAACTTTTCGATACTCAAGATTCTAAGAAATTAATTGAGATGTTACCAAAATAGTTATTTAAATATATACATATATATATTTAAACATTTGCGTGTGACATATACGAAAAAGCATTACGGTAGCGATACATTTTTAATTATAATTATGAATCTAATAGGAAATGAATTCGCAATTATTATCGTTTACTTTTATAAAAGCAATATTAATTTCTCATATTTGAGATAAACTTATTTTCTACTGCACATAAAGTGAATGTGTACTTACAATTTATATAATTTTAGAAAAAATATAATAAGAGATTAAGATTTTTAGAAAGTTGAGTATATGCTGGGAATGTATTGGTCTAGAAGTTCTTGTTTTTCAATAAATTATACGAATAATTTACTTGAACGATAATTACACGACTAAATAATGTCATCATTTTTTTTTTTTTTTTTTTTTTTTTTTTTTTAATGCCTATTTATCATTAAAGATCTTTCTAAAAATCTAAAAATCTTTATCACATTTTCCAACAAAGTATTCGATTTATTATTACAGATATTTAAATTTAAATTTAAAAAGTATATATTGTATGAAATATATTTTTAGAGAATTGTAAACTAAATCATAATTGTCTATTCTAATATATTATAAATCTAATAATCCAGTATTAGCTTTATTCGCTCAAGTACGTTGAGACAATTTACGACGGTGCTTTATGTTCAATTATTTTTGACAATAAAACAATAATTTTAGACTATAGAAAGGGAGCCAATATTACACAATTACGAATGCCGTGCAATTACGAATTTATTTCTTAAAAGATTCAAGTTCATTACGATTGCCAATGTAAATAAAAAAAAAAAAAAAAAAACTAAAAAAAAAACAAAAAAACGTACCTACATCTTACATATTTTTCCAAAATTTACATAAATAAATTTTTGTAAACATACAAAACACTAAATGAAACATTAAATCTGCACAACAGAATTAAATGTTTAAGTATACGCTACAATGAATTGTAGTTTACCATAAATATTCAGAAGAAAAATATGTTATATTATCAAAGATTACTTACACTTGAAATTTGTTAATTTTTTTTTTCAATATTTTATTATTATTATTATTATTATTATTATTATTATTATTATTATTACTATTGTCATAATTATTATTGTATGTGCACATTATTGAATTTTAAATTATATTTATATATTTGCTATTAAAGTAAGAATTCATGTGTATGGCATCTACAATAAATTGAGAAATGAAATAAACAGTACTTATTTTTAAAAATATTATAATGCATTGCAATATCGATGATATTCAATTACTATATGACTGAACATTTTTAAATTGATGATTTTCCAAATGATATATTTCAGAACAACGATAGAACTTCAGTGCGTCAGTTGATTGATATTAGAATTCTGTCTCATAGTTGCTTGGAACAACAGATGTTTTTGGCTATGATGCTAACATACATTTATTTTATCCATGTTAATAAAAATATATCCCCATATGAAAACTAAGGATATAATTTAGAATGGCTTATGTGTGGTTGTATTGGAGAAAAATTTATTATATCTAATGCCGTGTAAAAGTACGAAAATAGATTATTATCGATTACATTATGCTATCAAAATAAAATTTAAATAATTTTTAAATTATTTCATTTTTTGCTTATTTACATGGTAATCAATTATTTTATTTGATAATGTTATTGCCCCAAAAAGGAATAGATTTTAATTAGTTTTGAAAAAATATTGAATCTCAAATTTGAATACTTTTTTTTTTTAAGCATTTTTACAGTAATTACAATACAATTCGCAACATTATTTTAATAATTGCAGTATCGCCTGGAAGTAATTATAGTCCGTGAAAAATAACTAACTTACCTGTTCTGCTTTCAACGTCAACTCAATGAATATTTGTTGAAGTTTTTCATTAACAAAATTTATACAAAATTGTTCAAAGCCATTTTTGTTGAATATTTCGAATCCATAGATATCTAAAATTCCAATTTCAAATTCTTCTTGAGTAGTTTCCATAGCTGCATTAATTCTCTGAAAAATGATAATTAATACATGAATAATAATTATTATACTGATACAACATAATTCACAAAAATATTATAAGTTGTTTTAAATATAAAAAATATATGAAAATTCGTGAATGTATTTCCAAGATTATATTGATTATTTTTCATTCATTTATTTATTTATTTATTTATTATTAATGCTTTTAACTATTAATTATAAATAGTTGTGTTCGAACGTGGTGATAAAAATGATAATTGATTTAATCCTATAATAACTGTTTCTAAGTAATGCAACAAAATTGCAGTTTTTATCTTAAATCTTAAATATTTATCTTCAATCCCGCAAAAGATTTTTCAACATTAGATAAATAATTTTTTTATATATCTGTTAAATTGAATTTTTTCCTTTTATTAAAAGCAAGTGTTTGTTGTTTTCTTCATCTCATTTGAATAGAAGAACAAAATGAATTTATTTAAGCTTATCTTTATTTGCAAGATTTTTAAGATGATGACGGGCTTTCTTCTTATCTTAAAATTTCAAATTTTAATTTTATCTATTTACGGAAATTTACTTTCTTCTTCAACAACATTGTTTTACAATTAAATTTATTGTCATTATGATTAAAGATAATTAAAATAAAAATGTAACATAAATTGAAATATCGTAAGAATGTAAAAGTTTTATTTTACTATAGTCTTCAAAGCCTCACCTTCACTAAAAAATCAAAAATTCGGGCATAAATATCCTTTGCGAGAGCATCTCTGGCAAATAATGATTGCTCAACATTCAGTGTCACGTCCACACTTTCCGATTGACTTCCCCATTTAGATTCGAATTCGCGAGAAGTCAATTTATGTGACAATTGTTCCGGCGAGATACCAAGAAGAAAGGCTGGGAAGTCGAGATCTGTAAGGAAGAATTAATATAGTAATATATCGTGAAGGTATTAATTTATTTATTTTCATTTTCTAAATATTTGAATATTTGAACATCTATTATTTATACAGTGAGATTTACGTATTCATAAATCAATTTCATTATATAATTCAAACTATTATATCTTTGTATGAATATCAATATTTAAAATTTCTTTTAATATTCACTTTTAATATTTACAATAATATACTAGACGATTAATTCGTTAAATTTGAAATCAATGATACTTTTTTTTTTTTAGTTTTTGCAAGTATTATATAAAGCTTTTATATAAAGATTTTTAACAGATGATGTATTTATAATTTAAAATTAAGATATGCTTTTATTAAAATTACATAAATAAGTTTTTTTTTCTTGTATCAATAAATATATCAATAAATATATATTGATATTTAGTATCGAATTGTTCTATCAAATAATATTATGGCTGATCCATTAATATAGCTTTAATCATATATTAATTTTTGTTACATTACTACAATATATTTACAAAGTAATAATTTTGAAACATAATAATAAGCCCAAAGGCTTAGTGTTTGAAGTGCCAACATAACCTAACAATTTTCATCGATATTTTCTTGATTGAAATAAACAAAAGCAAATGTAGTTTTTATGGACGAATTATGAATTACTACTCAAAAGCATTTCTACATCTGCACGCGCTTAATTGTAGTTTACATGATTTCGTATGCTTAAATTTTTAAGAATATTGCTTACAATCTTTATCAGCGACTTGAGAATAATTTCCTTTTTCTATAAAGTGTATATTTCCTATATGTAAAACTCCAGCGACGAGCCTTAAAATATCGGTAGTTTCTGTATCTTTTATAGCCATAACCCTTAAAGCTGAAATAAAAAAGTTTTATTAGCGCAGAATATGTTTTTTTTCTCAAACGTATCTATTGTAAATAATACTTATACAGAGTATTAATGTTAAGTTAAAAAAAAATTGATTTTCTAATGGGCAAAAAATTTTGCTGAAAAATGAATATTAACATTATTTCTAATCTATAATGTATATTTTAACACATTAATGTTGCGATTACAGTTTTTAAGTAATTAATTAATTAGTAATATTATAAACTATAAATAATGAAACTAATGGTAGTTTACCTTTCAACGTATCTTGAAAATCTCGAGCATCGTTTGTCCCATCGACTTTGTGATTTCCTCCGTACTTTAAATAGTTGTAATAGTCTAATTCCATAAGACCAAATTCAGCTAGAAACGACAAATAAAAATGTTAATATTTTCACCACTCAATTATTCGTAATTTAAATAACTTTATCAATTACTTAAAAACATTAGAAAAGTAGTTTTACAATAAAAATACATGATATATCAAAAATAAATCTGAGGAGATATATTTTGTTACATAATAATTAAATTAATCAAAGATATTTGAAATTTCGTTATTGACGTACAACAAAGCAGTAAGAGATTAAATATTTTTGACTTACACTTCATTTGGGAATTTGCTCCTGTTGCTAATTGGTAAAATATATGAAAATTTCGCTCCCCTGAATTGTGACACGTAACTCTTGACTTTTCTAGTAAAAAATTAGATAATTTGCCACCACTTGGTTGTCCTCCTGCGTCGAATCGCATTTCAACATATTTCCCCTGAAAAAAATTAAATTAATTAATTAATTGTATCACATTTACGGGAATATATCTGCAATTATTTACCCCAAATAACTTTATTTGTACATCAAATGTTTCCTTATCCTATATATAAGAATCAACCGCATCATATTAACTCTTATTATTCTTATCACGTTTCATAAAAAACATAAAAAAGATAAAAAAAAATGTTGACAATGTTCACACATATATAATTAAGAAATTTTATATTTAATGTATTTATCATGCATTAACATTAATTGAATAAAACATACTTTTTCATGAATGCATCATCCACCGTTAAAATTTTTAATCTTTCATTAATGTCACCACAGCAATAGTAAACTATAGAATGTAGCCGAGAGAGAAAAGATTATTTATTAATGTAGTAATAAGTAATGGAGCTTCGATTGTTTATAAGAATAATATAAGAAATTGTGTGAGATCAAAGAGAATTAAAGTTCTGAAGATTGTCTAATGACCTTGCAGCTTAATAAATAATGACATTTTTGTTTTTGTTTTTTTGTTAATAATTTGGCCATTACGGCAATGCTTTAAAGTGAGCATTGTCATTGTGAGAATTCACTTGTTAAATTTAATGTGATTAAGCCAACGCTCTTGTCACACACGAGTAAAACGCAGGTGAACTTTGCCCTTCAAATTCTCTTTAAAAGCAAACGAGGAGAAAATAATCTATTGGCGTAAAGACAAATCTATATAATCATAAGAGCCCTACTTATGAATTAGTAAAACATTCTGAAAATATTTATTTCTATAAGTAAACAAAATTGATTTCAAAAGATTAAACACATTTGTAGTCTGTCATGAAATTATTAACATATGCATTACTTTGATTTAAATATTAATTTAAATATGATAAGAAAGATTTATGTTTATATATAAGAATCATTTTATATGACCATTTTGTTGAAAAAATCAATATTTATAAAATCACTCTCATCGCTTTCTCGATAATTATTAATAGATTTTGAATATAAATGTTATTTTAGACAAGTGCGAATGAATATATTTATTGTGATGTGAAACGCTATAAACGATTAGAAGCACATATTCCGTACATTTTTAAAAACAAAAATTACTTTATACCGTTAAATAATTTTCATTTTAATATTATCATTAAATAGAAATTTGATCTTATGTGAAATTTATCAATTTTACATAATAAAGCGAAGTCATTAGTTGTTATTCATTCATTATTAATAGATATAATCACTAAATTATAAATGCTGCATAATATGTATATAAACATTATTTTTCATTAAGTATTAAATTAAAGAAATTTTTTTCAGACAAATATAGCCAGTATAGACTAAATGAAAAATTTTAAATGCTGCTTTCTTAAAATTATTAGAATTCAGCCGCTGATAGAATATTCGAAAATCATTGTCGAAAATCGTCGTCATTGAATCTATTTCACATAAAGTCGAGCTACGTCTAAGAATATTCTACCGAGAATTTCCCCTCTTCAATTGTTCCCTAATAGGTTTTACGATTCAGCTGCAGTGTTTCGAGGGAATTTCATCGACACTTACAAATCTGCTGCTGTTGTTGTTCCTCACGGTTTTCGCATTGCCGAAGGCTTCCAGAAGCGGATTGGACTCGAGTATTACGTCCTTCACCCTCTGCACCCGCTCACCACCGCTGCTCACTCTTGCGACGTACGACATTATGTACTTAGCTGCCACCGTCTTTCCCGCCCCAGATTCGCCGCTACGGAAGACCAAGACAAGTGTTAATAGCCTACGTGTCAATGCGCTTTTATCGGCGTCAAATGTAAAATGTCGGTGACAAGCCCTCTAGCCCAGTATACGCTAATCCGCTTATGGAAAAAGTCAATAACCGACTTCAAAGTAGTTACGTCCTTTGCGAAGAAGTGATTTTATCAGTTTACCCCCCCCCCCCCCAAGGCTTTTATATTCCACCCCCTTAACTGCCTTTTAAATTATTTTTATTACATTACATTATATTGGTTAAAATTTCAGGTTACCGTGTGTTTGCATTTATCCCTGTAATATCCGTATTTATTGTAGATTCGATTGTCCCATTTATAACAATAAACATTTAGAATTTCAATAATTTATATATGATCGATTGACTAAGTCCTAAGGGAATTAAATGTATGTACAATATTTTAATCGCAACATCTTCGTTTGAATTTCTTTCATAAATTCAATATTTACTTGGATATTTTGAAATATAATTGTCAGGATCCTTCTAAATTTGAAGATGAAATATATTAAAATTTTCCAACATATCGGTCATCGGTAACTTCTTACATTCACTAATAAAATAACAATAAAATACAATCATCGTTTAATTCTGATTGGAAATAAAGTTCAACTATACCTGATGATGACGCATTGACTTTCGTTGTCAATTAGCATATTTCTGTACATTTCGTCGGCAAGTCCATAAATATGTGGAGGATTCTCGTAAGGTGCCTATAAATACATATACATTATATTATTATAATAATATAACTCGACTAAATCATTATTTTAAAGCTTAAAACTAAGCTAATCTCGAGGATCCAAACTTAAAGCCCTGCAATCTAATACGTGATTCACGTATGTGTAAGGAATTGCAGTCTTTAAGGGGCTGACGAAGTATAAAACTTATATTTCAAAGATATTTTAGATGTGCGCGCGCATGCATTCGTGTAACAATTTTCCTCATTTCTATGCATGAAAATATTTGCTTGAACGGACTTTCTCTATGCATGAAGTATATTTATTCGACAATTATTTGTTACTGCAATGGAATATCACAAATTAAATTATATTAAATTGAACGGTATAACTGTATTTTTATTTTTAAATAACATATAATTCCCAAGTAATGGATAAATTAAAAATAAATTATTAAAGAATTCATGATAGAAATCCCAAGAATTTGTTATCAACCACTTGCTTTTTTGTTAATTAAGTAGCTTTAAAATTAAAAGAACTCACCGCTCCCTGGTAAATTTCAATTTCCTTCTCTCCGAAGTACGGCATCTGCTTGAAAGGATTAATAGACACCAACACGGGACCAATACATGTCTAACTAGCATTAAGGAACACTGTATCAATAATCGCATCAGTAGGGGTATAAAATCTATATGCATAAGCATATTGAGAACCTTAATTTACAATATTTACAATACAGATAACAGATTTAATGAAATATAATTTTTGCCATCAACTTGTTTGAATCGTTGGTTAAAAAAAAAAAAAAAAAAAAAATACACTATATATGTATGATTGTTCCTTTAAACAAACAAAAAATACAGATATGCTCCAATGATTATAAAAAGTCCGATTTTAAAATTTTCGTAATTAAGTTCTATATAACTTTTTATCTTATTGGACCGATGTAATAAACATATTTAATAACAAAAGTTGAAAAACAAGATTTTTTGAGCACTGATTGCTTATGATGAGTTGAAATTAAAAAAAAAATATATATATATATATATATATATACATATATATCGTTCTCACTATACGAATCACTATAAGTTATTATTATTTATTTACTTATTTATTTATTCTGTTATTATTCGTTGTTTATTTTATTGTCTTTTCATTGGATATTAGTGAAAATAAAAGGATACAAATATATAATCATCCATATATCGTTTTCGAAGATTTTCAACAATGGCTTCCTCGCTGACCTTCGGCAGCAACACCATGTCATCCACACCTGACACTTTGACATTTTGACTTTGCCAGTGGTACACCTGAAGACGAAAGACGCAAGATGGTAAAATTATGTGGTTATTATATTTACTGTTATACTTAGATAATTTCATAAGATTAAACAAATAATTTAAATATTTCTGAAATCTTATGATGAAATTAATTGTCGCTTCAAGAATCCTTGAGTGTATCTCCAACGAAATGTGACCAGAGAATCATTTGTAAGCGTACTCAGAACAAAATTATAAAACAACTTTCAAAGGAGATTTCTCTTTAGGTTTAATGCGAGTCTTTTTAGACTGAATTAAGAGTAATTTTTTCGTTGAAGAGATCGGCGAGTTTCACACTTAACGTAAATGTCATCTCTTTATGAAAGTCAAAAAAATTATATTCTAAAGCCATAGCTTTTGATAATACATTAAATGAAAATGACGATATTATGTTAGATTCTTTGAAATAAAAATATATTTGAAAGTTTATTTCTACATAATAAACATGTCATTTTTTATAATAATTTACAATGAATATCGTTTTTACTTTAACTAAATCTTATGCTGAATTCAATCGTAATATTTAAATTAAATAACAAGGATTATAATCATCGTCGTTTGAGAGTAAAATAATAATAAATGAACTATCAATATAATAATTTTATAATTATCGCTTTTATTTCAATTTATATTACTCATTACATTTATATGTTATATATATATATATATATATATATATATATATATATATATCTATAAATCTATATATAAATATAGAAAAATCGTTAAATTTTAATATTAAAAAATTATCTAATTTAATAAGAATAATTTAATCTAACGAAAAAATTACTTTTAACATTTAAAACAATTTATTTAAAATCCTTAATTTCAAACTTGATGTATTTTACATTTTTAATAAAATTATTTGCATTCTAAAAATTGTTATAAACTTTTTGTCGCATTGCGTAAACTCTTATTATTTTAATATATATTTAACAAAGTTATTTACATTTAACAGCATATCATATTACTTAACCGAATTTGTGAATATCAAATAATTTATAATTATCTACTTTCTCTGCATTTAAAACTTATTTATATTTGCATTGCTTCGAAACATTAATTGCCAAACTTGCATCATAAATACTATTAATGCCATCATTTACTAACTCATAATATTCTCTTAATCTTTTATAAAACGAAGATATTTTTTAATTTAATAGAATCCTATAGAATATTATTATATAACATAATATAATAGAATATTTTCAAAAGTACATTTTAACGTACTTAAAACAATCGTTTAATTATAATGCAAAATAATAATGTTGTATTTAATAGTATTTTATATTAAGTAAAAATTTTATAAAAAATCCAAGAATGCTAAAAAAATTGTGATTTTATTTTTTATAATAATTTTTATACTTTCTAAGCCTTATACATTGTAATTTATAATTCTAATAAGCATGTATAAAATTGCAAAAAGATATTTGTTTTATTCATCACAACCATTTCAATTCTTCGTCGTAACTTTCATGTTTTCAAAAAAAAAATGGTATCTTATATTTTATTCGATGAAGAATTTATTTCATTATACAGTTATTTTTAATAAAAAAAAAATTGCTTTTTAGTATCAAAATTTAATAAAACATTTATTAAATTATTCTAAATATTCTAATAGAATTGTATATAATGCGTTGCGCGTATACGAGGTAAAAGATAGCTTTTACGCGTATATAATACCAGGAAAATGTTTGATAAGGGATAAATTTATTATTATATTGAACTATTTACTACATAGTAAGTGTTATTATATTTTTATTTTAATAGTAAAAGGACAATCATAAAGATTTATTTGATAAATTCACCGTTAATTTGCCAGCTACACTATGAATTCAACAGTATTATAAATTATTCATAAATTTTATGAATATAATATAACGTAGATGAAAAAATTTTTTTTTGACATAATCTGTTTAAAAGACTACTTTTATTTTTAACAAATTAATTGTCAATTTTTTAAAATCTTATATTCATTAAAATATCCAAGTAAGAAAGTCAGTAATAGCATGATTGTTTATTTTTAACAATTGTTCGTAAGAATGTAAGTGTTGCTTGAATAAAGTTACAAGTCTATTTAAAAACCCGTTCATTTCTTTGAAAAACTGTTTTAGTAGAATAAATAGAAGTAAATTCAAATAAATGGTTGAGTGAAGTATGTTATTTTGATAATCTTCATCTGGTGAAATATAAAAGGCCAATTTTTGCGCCTACACAGATCTTCGTCACGTCCGCCCTCGCATCGTAATTGCTCTGACAGCTCATGTGTATTAAGACAAATAAAATGCGCCGCGTCTAGGCCTACGCACTTTTCTAAGACGTCCATAATCGTTAGAGAGAAGCACTTTTTCTCGCCCATTTCTTATATGGAAAAAGCATTAATTATTGGTCTTGCAACTTAACGGGATGTTGGCTACGAATATATTATCTTTCATTATGAAATCGATACTCATACGTATGATAATGATTGATTGATTTGGAGAAATTGTTTATAAAGACGAATAGTGAGATGATATCAAAGAATGAAATTCCATATGGATATTAGAAATCAGTGCCTTGGGTTTCCTTAAATTTTATCCTTTCTCTATTTTAATGAATTACCCACTCGCGCGCGCGCGCACACACAAAATAATAGTTTATTATTTAATTTTGTGGCGAAATTATTTCGATCATCTTATAAGTGATGAATACCGGAATGAATTATATCATCTATATAAAAAAAAAAAGAAATTTCTATACAAATAGTACGGCATTAATTTAAATAAATTTAAAATAATAATTTTTTTTCTCGACATCCATAACTGAAGATAGAGAATTATGAGTATCCTAGTGGGCGTATATAAATAAATCACTTAGAAAATTTATGAGTAAATAATCTATAGTGTTAATTTTTAATGGACGTTTACAAATAGCGAGGATAATAAAATATAAGGGGAAATTTGTTAAAATTCAAATGCATTTAAATATTTAAAAGATTATTAAATATAATTATTCTAACAATATTCAATTAATAAATAAAAATAATTTCTTTTTAAAAAAAATCTTCTTCGTTAAATTATATTTTTTCTTTTATATTAAATATTGTCGATCGATCAAAGTTCCTTGAATTTAAAATATCAATGAAAATAAGGGAAATTTTTGTAAAATTATTAGACACGAATGTCGTTATTGTAACGTAGTATATGATTTATATGCGAAAGTATTACTATACAGTGACAAAGAAATATTCATTTTTCTTAGAATTAAAGTCTTGGTTATTTCGAATAGGCCAATATTATTTGAATTGGTAAGATCCGTCAGAAATTGCCACTTTCAGACGAGTTTATATCGACGATGGTGTCCCGTGCCTATTTTAACTTTTAAGCTTTCGAATTTCAATACAAGTGTCATTTATTTATCAAATATAATTACAAAACTGGTAAAGTATAATTCGTCAAATAAATCTAAGTCTATGACTCGGTTTACCAGAGCATATTTTGTGAACCGGTAAAACGTTTTAGCAATGCGCGTATTAATGTTTATAGAAACCCATTAAAAATATAAGAAATTACCAGCTATTGCAATAGCCATTATGAAAATTGGATGAAAAACTCGAGTGTTTAACAGCAATTTTTATTCAACGACAACAATAATTCTATCAAAATAATTGACCATATAATTGTTTGAATACTTTTCATACAAGGCGTATCCAATTAAATGACAAATATAGATTTTAAATTTATAATAAAATGTACAATGTAATTAGTGTATGAAAATGTATTAAATATTTATTAGAATATAGTTTTAGGTAATTTTCGCACAAGTGCTGGTTTTAGTATTGACATAAAAAATCTAATTGCCAATTTATAGAAAGTTTTTATGATTATTTATAAAAATGATTGATATTGGTGAAATGTAATAATTGTTGATTTTATGCATTTTGAATAATGCAGCGTATAAAATTTGGAATATTTTATGCCCAACCGTTTAAATGCTACACATGTATGCAATCCACATGCATGTATACAATTCCTCGATATTCCACATTTCAAAATTTCAATGGCCAAACAATATAATAAAGAGAGAGAGAGAGAGAGAGAGAGAGAGAGAGAGTCGCATAGCTTCGTAATATAAAGTAGTTGTATTCCAGTTGCATATAAAAATAATTTAGAAATTTTAGAATTTTTTAATCGCATAGACAATTTGTTTTTAAAATTGTATTTTATAAATGCTACAATTGTGTATGGAATCTCATTTTCTATTCGAATCATTAAATAAAGTACACCTAAATTTTTATCTTAAACGAGATAAATTAAGATAAATATGATAAATTAAGTTTTAATTAGCTAACGGTAGATAATAAGATTGCAAATTAATTGTAATGTGAATTACTTGGATTATAAATAATCTCAATATTCATTGTTAAATTTATCATTATCTGTGATTAATAATTATTTATATAGATTTTTCGGATAAAAATGCGTCGCGATATATATTGGTTGGGAAATAATTATAATTCCGCTGTCAACTGAACTATGATAATGACTTTCATTATCATGTGTATTGTAATAAATTAATGGGGAGTCGGTATACCGATTAAAGCTTCGGAGCGATAAATAAAATTACAAAATATAATGCGATATTGCTGAATTCAATGACGTGTAACAAAGAAATGAGTACACCTCGAGTTGTCGTACCGTTATGCCTTCCATTCATTAGCATTAGCCTCGTTTTATGTAGACCTACGACGATTAAAAATTACCTATGAAATCAGTGCTAATGATTATGAAGTTTAATCGTTTAATCCAATCGTTTGATTTATTGTTTTAAGGAAAGATTTAATGAGCAATGCAATCGTCATTATTACTCAAAGGACCGAGTTTTTGTCTGTCCTGTTCGAAGTAACGTACAATGCTACAAAAATTAGTAAAGATATTTAGAATATTAGATGTATGATAACGATTAGGCTTAACAACATTACTGAAATAAAGATTAATCCTCAAATATAATCGTAAATTTCGATTGATAAGGTTGATAAGATTGATAAACGAGCTCCATTTAGCTATAGAAGTTTAATTACGGATTATCCAAGTTTTGTAAATATGATATTATCCGCTAAAATTGAAAATGAAATAAATACAAAGTACGCGATAGGTTAAAATAAATCGGAATGTAAAAAGAATTAAAGATTTCACAATTTATGAAGAATGAATTTGTATTTTTAGATTATACACTTTACTCGGGCGTATTATTATTGTTTTAAAGAATTTTTAATATTGTACTTCGGAGACTTTCGAAAGGATAATTGTCCCTCTGCCTCTTCAATAATTATAATTCCTTGGAAAATGTTCGAATCGATGGCCATACAATGTTTTAAGAATCTCAAACCACCGCTGAAACTGCATGGCACCGTAGCGATTTAAAAATCTTATTTGAATAATTGGTACAACAACTCTTCCTCCTCGTAAATCGAGCAATTCGCGTTATTAGAGCCAATTATTACGGGTTGTTAAGGAGTTGAAGTTTTGAATAATCAAACGAAACACAACACCATACCGCATTAGAGGAATAGCGAAGAAGAAGGTGAAGAGGAAAGAGTAAAGGATGGAGATGATGGAGAAGAGTATGAAGAGATAAATAAAGCGAAGGGGACGAAGCTTTCATTAAACGAAACCATTCGCATGTCGGACTTTACGAAACAGCCCAGCGGCTGGGCTACTGGCAACAATTAAAAAAGTGCGCACAGCCAGGATTGTCGAGCCAACAAGGATGCGCGAGCTGGGTAAAAGCGTGCTCGGGCGCGGAATACTTAAAAAGTGAGTTGTCTCTATGCGAGGGAGTAAGAGACTTAGTGGGCCCTAGACGTACGAGACATCGGTGGTAATCAGTGTTGACTTATGCGTCGGTCTCTCGTCTCGGTGCCGGGACACACACACGTGACACTAATGCCGCTCCCGCGCAATGTAAATATAGACAACCGTGGGGGCGAGAATGTGATCGGAGATGCGCCCGCGGTGTCTGAAGGGACGAGGCTGGAACGAGGCGTGTCACCCGGCTGAGTAATTGCCCCCCGTCGACGTTTTCTTCCTCTCCTCTTTTATTACTTAATAAGCGCTAATTTATTTTCCACCTGGAGCGGTTGGTTGGCGAGGGGCGTACGAACGGTACTGCGGAGATTCGGATACTCGGGGCGAAGTATTCGGGCCTTAGCTCTTGCTTTCTTCCTATTCTCCGTGGCTCAATGCAATATGGATAAATTTAGAAGTGCTCGGCTTTTATGACTCTACTTTTTCATGTTTCAGCGGCGTTGAATACTTGACTCTAAGTATTTTTACGTGCGAAGACTAATAATATTGATTCATATATTTTGAATATTATTAAATATTCAAATTGACATATTGCTTAGCTCTATTGATACAACATTTTACTTATTTTATTTATATTTGAATTTAAACGTACATCGAAATAACGGATTATATTCGTTGATATGATTTATTCTTTATGCACCAATGTCGTATTAGACCATTTTATTCCTAGATAAATAAAGGTTATCCTTAGCGTCGATTCGATTGAAAAAAAAGAAGAAGATAAAAGTAATAGCATTTAAAAAATCTACTTGCGTACTGCCTCAAAGTTCTTCGTCATACGATGTTTATTCAATTTTATAAACGGTAATTTTCTCGTGCATCTATTTTTAAACGCTCATTTTTTATTCATTACTTATTGTATTTTAGTATGTAAGAGGAGAGATTTATTTATAAATTTAAATTCTTGGTTTTAAATAAAAATCCAATGGATTATTCAGCAATTTTCAAATTTGATTTTTTTTTCCTAACAAATATAGAATATAGAATACTTCAATTTTATTTGATTTATCAATGAATAGTACAAAAATTATTATTATCATACATTTGCATATATGTGTATATAAATTTTTACTTTAAAGGTTTTTGGTAATCAAATTTCTTTCACATTATAATGACATTGGATTTCAAACAGAATTATTTCCTAAGTTTACAATTACACGCTATAAGAAAATTGTCAAATTTGTATAATATAGAATGCATTCGTAAATATTTAATTTAACATTATTATTATTAATTATGTACAATTCTTGCGTAAATAAAAAATTGCCTTTAAAAACATATCACAGACAGTGTGTTTTTATTACATCCATGTGACAACATGAAATTTAAGTTCTGCTTTTATTTTTGCAAGACATATCTAAGTAAATATGAAAGTAAATAAAAGAAAATAAAAAATCATAATAAATGACGAGTAACACTTAATTAATTAAATTCAGAATATTTTCATTTTAAGAACGAAGCTAGTTGTTTTTGCAATATCAATACAATAATAAAATTTTTTAGGAATTAGTAGAAAACTAGATTTTTGCTTTCAAATGAAAGACTCGGAGATACAATGGAGATATTAATATTCATTTTTGTAAGTTAAAATACAATTATTTCCATCATTAATAGATGTAAATATATTTACTTTTATTATTTAATACGTTCTTTAACAAAAAGTCAGATATTTTGACTAACATGATTTTAATAACCTTGAGTACTATAATGAATATTATATCAGTAATTAATTAAATGAATTTCACTGTATCCCTAACTAATCAAAAAAAAATTTCTAATTAAAAAAAAAACATATTCTCTTTAAAATCTTTAAAAAATATAACTGAATAAAGATTAATTTATTTTTATAAAATTGATTCGATAGAGTACGTAAATTGTCTGTTTAAAGTTTTAGATTTAATTTCTTTAAAAATTACAATTGTGTGTGTGTGTGTGTGCGCGCGTGCGCGCGCGCGTGTGTGTGTGTGTGTGTGTGTGTGTGTGATACAATAAAATTAAAGAAAATACATATTCATTAGCTATAAGAAATGATGTTTAAGAACTTCTAATAACGCATATATTTAGTGAATTGTTTAAGTCGCATTCGATTCCAATTCTCATACGAATGATTTATCGCTTATTTCCTATTGTCATATTATATATTTGCTATTTCCTTCCCGATGCTCGCAAGGCACTTATTATTATTATTATTATTATTATTATTATTGTTGTTGTTGTTGTTGTTGTCGTAGTCGTCGTCGTCGTCGTCATCGTCGTCGTTGTTGTTCTTGTTGTTGTTATTCATGTTGTTATTATTATTAATACTACTGTTACTATTATTATTGTTATTATTATTACATTAGAACGTCTCTATGCAGCTAAGAAGAACGTTAATACGACTTCCTCTTATAGGCAAACTTTACATTTCTCCAGACGGCTAAAAAGGATACTTACTACACTCTAGTCGTATGCACACCTCGAGCTCCCGCCTTTTAGACATCGTGCAAAGGCTTTTATTAAAAATAAAGCACGAGCGTACGTGAGATCGCATAAGAGACAACGAAGAAATAAAAGGGAGAAAGACACGTGAAGATGAAAAGAGTAGAAGAAGACGCGTCTATAAAGAGATCAGAGATGTAGAGGGATAAAGCGAGCGGAGGCAGAGGTAAATGGTAAGGCCGGAGACAGAATCTGACAAAGGCAGTCAGACAGAGAAAGACAGTGAGGGACTCCTAAAGCGTGATTTCACGCTTCCGGTGGCTCGTTGCCCCCAACAATTTTACTCTGCTGTTCGCTCCAGCGGAGTTCCGCCGCAACCGCGTCGCGCGACCGAAGCCCATGGCAGCTGCCGCCTATATACATATATTTGCTGCTGTTGCTGTTGCTGTCGCTGCTGTTGCTGTTCCTGTTACTGCTGCTGCTGCTGCTCTTCCGTACAATTGCTATAACACGCATCCACTCTCTTCCCTCCATCTCCCTCTTCCCCCAGCCTACTCTCGGCACGTCAGTTTGTCGTTCGGCTAAACTCGTCGTGATTCTTTGCTTTGGTGCGTAAGTAAGGTATAAAAGCGGACAAAGTAGCGCAGTCCATATTTTAAAAGCCTCTCCTGAGATTTAGCTCTCTTTAATATTTAAATTAACCTATGTAAGAATGTTACGTCGAAACTTCTGCACTTTAACGATGAATATTATATTCTAAGAGAAACAAATATTTTCCCAGGGCTTTAAGTGTTTCATAATAGACCATTACTTTACCCAATAGAATGTACAACGTAGCGCACGACTTCTCTTTAACAATTGAATGGAATTTTTGGTATATTTACAGTACGATTCGTATACCGAATCGACTCATTAATAACATTCGCACGTTAAAATATCATTGTGTGATGCGTCACATTTAATAACATTTATTTCTAATTATATATTCAGCTTATTCTTTTATTAATTATCTATATCAACTTATTTACATTGAATAGCAGCCCAGTATTTTGAATCTTAACTATAGCTATTTAAATACCCCAAGTAATATTATTAATTAATAATGGAAATTAATCGGATATTTCGGAATATTAGATCAGACATGCGCGTGCGTAATTATACGCGTCTAATCAATTTGGACAACAATTATAACAAATATATTGTCAAATACTATTTCGTTTCATCATACATTTATTATTTATAAATTAAATGTCCAATGTTTAATAAACAATTCGGTATAGGAATAGTTATGTATGTGGTATGAGAGGCAAGCGTGAGAGGTGCAGAGAAAGGGCCGTAAGGAATCAAATATCGGCACTATCAGCTAAACAGCGTGATAATTTGCCTTTAAGACAGGCAGGTCCTCGCTCTTTAATCAGATTCTTTCCCTGCCCGGCCCCCCCCCCCCCCCCCCCCTCCACACACACACACTCCGCCCCACCCCCGTGGCTTTGCTCGCTCCACCGATGACGCAGTAACCATTGCCATCCGCGTCCTTCGAGCGACCCACGGCCCGAGATAAACGTCGCGAAAAACGTGTAAGAGAAAGAAGCACAACGCGGCATGCGAGCAAAAAGGATAAGTGAAGGCCTACAGCAGAGCAACGATGGCTTCAATCGCATTTTAATTGCACCCCCATCCCATGTATTATCTCCTTCGCAACTCGCTGAGATTTTCCTTTAGTGCACCATCATGCGAATCGTAAGCCCGGCTTTCCGCGGTAAAAGCATTTTCTTTGCTCTCGTAGGAGCAAAGACCGCGATATCCATCCAATTTTTTTTATAATGTTCCGGGGCCTGGACGTGCGTGCTTATCTTCAAAACATTTAAGCTTCCTTTGGCCTCGCCTCCTTCGTCGGCTCTCTCATTATCTACGATGCTGCTGCTGATGATTTGCCTTGTCCTATTGTTCCTACGATTGCTCATCTAATTCAGACTTTCAAGCGATTGTTACAATCATTCCAACACATACTAATAATAATAAATCAATCGGGACTTATCTGCTAGAATGCATTCGCCGTTAAACAATAAAGACCGTACGGATGAGTGGCTCGCGTTGATTAACATTTGAGAATTCTCAGGGAGGGCGTTCCTTATTTCAACAATTTCTCTTCTGGCTATTATTCCTTATTTTTGCAACTGGAAAAATTTACGAATTGAAAACTTTTTAAATTCATGATTCCTTAACGATAATTAATTCAAACTAATACGAAATTCTAGTTAAATGAGTTTTTTCAAATTATTCATGTATTTTTAAACTACATTTTCAAAATCAGCATCGTAATTCGGCAGACAATACTTGACTCGAAACTGTGGCTTTATGATATTCACTATTTTGTATCGACTTATACTTTTGTCTCATCGTATATTGTGGAAATATAAGTTTGTATTGCTTTAGTTACCTAATTGTCAATACAATTAACTTGCAGTGTTTTAAAATTTAAACATTAGTAATGTTGAATCGATAACCATTAAATATAGAGTAATTACCCACTCGGGTTATAATCGAAAGCATCCGATATAAAAATTTGAAAATTCTATCATTATAATTAATAGAAATAATATCTTTTGATCGTAGAATTATCATCTGATTAAATTTACTATAAAATAAAGTTGATTTAGAACTCTATGAAAATTTTAGAAATGAATAACATATAATCACCAATATCGTCACAAGTGCTATTGTAAGTAAATTATGGTACTTTTGGCATGTTTAATAATCAAAATTATTATTGTCATTTGCCATTATTTATATAAAAGTTTTGAAAAAAAGCAAAAATCGTTCTACAACTAAAGATCTATATTATTATTACATACGTGACATTTATAATGGTTAAATTAAGTTGATATTTACAATTAACAAAAAATAGATTACTAATTGTTAAAAGGTTATTAATTTCAAATTATATTGAATTAAAGAAAATGAGACGTAGATTAATTTTAGTCGAATTTTGTATTAATAAACCTGTATTATTCTAAAACATTTAGTAAATTATAATTATTATCCTAATTAACATGAACATTGAGTAAAAATTAGGCTAATATCTTAAATAAATTTAATTTTAAATATTTAAAGTTCAATATTTAGAGCGCATCCCACACCCGCGCGCGCGCACAAATACAAACATTTTTCCGTTCTGATTTTATAATTATCGCAATGCGAGCATTATTAGATGTTAAAATAATAAACTAGTAATATTAAATAAAATATGTGTCAAATACAATATGCGTCAGATGTATACATTGCAAACATATACAAATATTGCATGAAAAAATAGGTCCTTAAGAAAAAATATGATAGCAATAATCAGTCATTGCTAGTTACAAAAGAAATCGCACTGGAAAGAAGATAAGATATCCTAACACCCAAAACATTTATCCATCTCCATATTCTCTCTGTATTTCTGGATATTAACAATTACTTACATTTTTACAGTGAGTGGCTACATTGATTAACTGCCGTAACGTCCCATGTCCCATTAATTTCACTTTATTGATTATTTAACTTAAAAGCAATATACAAACATTTTATTACATATAAGTTTGCATAATATAATCGCTAAACATGTTGACAAAAAATATAAGACAAAAAAAAAAAAAAAAAGAGTTAATATAATTGAAATTTTTTAATCTCCCGTGTAAAATATTCAAATCTCATTAGTTTTCCTTCGTATTTTTACGTCATTATAAAATTTATTTTATTTTTTTTTAAATGGCATACTCAATTCCGTTCCTCTTCCCACTAATTTCTTTCATTTTACTATTATTTCACTCTTTACACTCGATTACAAAATTTCGTTGGATCTTGGAAACTTCAAATTTATCGTAAAATATAGTTTATGGTAAAATATAAATAATCATTGAAAACGTAAATTTTATAACTTAATCGATTATCTAAAGTATAAAAATATTAAGCATTTTATTCACGTTTGCGTTAAATGTTATAAATTAACTTAACATATAAATTAATTAAAATTAAAAATTAAAAAAAAGATAAACATTATTACTCAGAAAATGTAGAGCACTATATTGATAAGAATGCAATTATAATACATAATAGACTAGTTTGAATATTTATTATTGTAAAATAATGTCGTTTGTATTAATTAAGAAAAAAATAATCAATTATTTATAAGAAAGAAAAAAAAATAGATCATTTATTACGCCAATAAAAATTTCAAAGAAAAGTTATTATCATGGCTCCACAATACATTCCTATCTATTTTAATTTTTGTAATTTAATGTTTAAATAAATATTAGTAGTGAAAAAAAGTAAGTGAGTAACGAGTAAGTAAAGATTAAGCGAGGACCCATACATTATACAAATCCATTTTCCTCTTGAAGGAAGCAAAACTTTTTTTAAAGATAATCGGTAATACTGACATTATGAATAATAAATTTTCTCTCTAAATAACGTTTGAACAAAATTTAATTCACATAAATATGTAATTATTGTTCTTAATTTAAATTTAAATAATTTAAATTACGATTAACACCATCGATAAATATTGATAAATATTCAAGTTGTAAATAATAAAAATATTGAAATAATAAAATAAAATTGTAACTGTTTTACTAATCTTATATTCAATTACTACGAGCACATCGTTTTATCTTATAATTCTAATATTTTTCATTATTTCACAAAACAAAAATAGTTGAAACTAAAAAAAAAAAAAAAAAAAAAAAAAAAAAAATTGTCCATAAAGAAGATATACGAAAATAATGCTTCGATTATATTATGTATTAATCAATTTATTTTTTATTGGCGATATCTTTATTATTTATAAATATCTTTAATATAAATATATTTAGACTGTGCATTGATGGTATATTCCAGAGCTGAAATTCCGAAGACTTAAAAGTCCTTAAATTATTTTGCCAAAATTTTGAAAAATTTGTGACAGGCGTAGGGTTTATTGCAGGCGTAGATAATATTTCACTGAAATACGAAATTTTGTGGTATTACTGTGGCCGCACTTTGGATTCTCTGTGCATGCGCACATCTATTTTTGCGAACGCCCACGTACTCGTGACGAAAGCCACTCGGAAATTCGTTTCTGGCATTTGAAAATATTCTGAGACTGCCCGAGGGTGGGCAGCACTCACTCCATCACGGGAGTTGAAAGACACAACGAGCTGCCTTGTGTGTTTGCTCGTGTCAACGAGTCTGCGATTGTCTGCGATTATTTGCGCATCGACGCATGGAAACGCGAGCATCGAACATCGTAGGACGGTGCAGTAGCTGCGAACGCGGAAGCTTTCAAAAATCGATTTTGCAAATAACTGATTTGAGGTTGTAACGGATATGTGCTGTAGCGAGACTTGCATACGCGAATCGCGTGCTCAGTACTCGGTATTTGCAGTAGATTCTTATTTTTGTATTTTAAATTATTGTAGTTGAGTTACGTTATAATCTTGATTTTCGGTATACAAGGAAAAGCATATCTAATCTACCCTGAAATATTTTTACTTTTTAGAAAGTACGTGAAAACAAAGGTACGAAAGATGAGTCAACGCTTTTATATGCAAGGGAGCTATAAAAAATATTTCTCCTTGCTTAGTAATCATAATTTTTTTAATATATATATATATATATATATATATATATATATATACATCCGTGCTAAAAAAATGTCCCTAATTCAAAGATCCAAAAATAAAAAATTAGATAATAATATTTGAGTATAAAATATACATTAACTGAACGTTAATATGTGACATTATAGTTTTCTGATCAGTATACGTTACTAAGTAATATATAAATTTTCAATTATAGATCTTTTAAAAATTTCTATATCAAAAATAAATATAACTGTACTATAATAAAATTTAGCTTAATTAATGATAAATTATGAGAAAGTAACTTTTGCAATTATCGTTCAGCAAAACAAGGCAGTTAACTTTTGTTCGAGGAAAGATTCTGGTTGACAATAAAAGAAAAGCATCGAGCATTAGGAAAACTTTTTTAATTCAGGTATACCAATTTCAGTGCACGTGTATTTTAAATAAATATGCTGTAGATGTAGAGATGTATTATTTATTATTAACTAATGCTTTCGCGCACGTAATGTACATCTTCTTTAAGAGAAACTTCTCTTATTTTGAAACTTTTTCTTCAATTATTACTGTCTACGGAATAATGCATTGCTTATGAAAACATTTATTTACAAAAATTTTACAAAAAATTTATAAAAAAAAACGAAAATGTTATTTACCGAGCGCATAGTTTATATTATTATTATTAGTTAATTACTGGATTTATTATACAATACGAAGGAGCAATCGTGTCATAAACAATATTCTAATGATTATATTTGAAATTACTCTGAATTACAATATAAAAATGATATGCGAAACAAATTTTTGAATAAAAAATCAAATCACAAAGACATTAAAATTTTCAATTTATTATTGAGAAAATCTGTTATTATACATCAAACGATACTCATACGAAAAATGCATATAGATTGTTATTTAGCTTACTATTTGTTAAACAATATTTAGAATATTTTCTAAATAATACGTGAATTTGTAATATATACGTAGCTATCAATACTAATATCACCATTAACAAATGCTTCTATAAAATGACATAATATCATATTTTAATGATTATTAATATGATATGAGAATGTTGTGAAAATACTGTGAAATAGAATTTCAATAGGAAACAATACGTTTAAGTGAGCTCCTTGATAGATTTTATCTGAACTTAAAGTGGGAAACGGAATATCCAAGATTTCACCTTCACAATAGAGACATATATGTGTCATTTTCTTATGAGAACGATGTAATCTAAATATATGTTGTAGATAACAATTATGCTACAACTTTGTCCCGATTTTGTGCCATTCACAGTGTACTTTATTCATTAATGTGGAAAATATTGTAACATTTTAGTGCTTCAATCAATGCGAATTCATCACAATATTTTAATAAACTTTAATGATCAATTAATCACGTTTAGATTTATTTAAGCTATAACTATTGTATATTATATCGAGCTTTTGTATTAAATTAAACATTGACTATTATACGTCAATTTACTGAAAATTTTTCTTACTCTATAATGTTACATTTTTTTAGTTAAATATTTATTTTGTTTATATAAAGCCATAAGTGAAGAAGATACTAATATATTTTTCATGCTGATATACAAGTTAAAAGGTTTAAAAAATATTGATAACAGTTTGAATTAAATTTATCTATTAAAAGTGAAATAATTTTTTTTTTACACCTCTTATCCCATACTCTAAATCTGATAATAATTCACCTAAAAACCAATCAAATTATTCCAATTGTTACGTTTTTCATCGATATATTCCAAAAGATGCAAAACTGTGAATGATCTTTAAACGTAGCGTTCTAATTATTAATAAGCCTACGATGATGTTATATATATATATATGTGTGTGTGTGTGTGTGCGTGTGTGTGTGCGTGCGTGTGCGTGTGCGTATGTGTGTGCAGAAAAATATAAAAAAAAAAAAACAACGCATATTCTGTGTGTTAATAATAGATTATTAACAATTAGCTTTTAAGCCCTGAAGTACAAAATCCAAAAACCAATTTATGAAGATACGATATAAAATTTCTCGTCATAATATAAACAAGTATTAAGACAATAAGAGTGGGATTTTTCGTTAAATGTGTTTCGATACAAGAATATTTTGAAAAAGTAAAAAAACTGAAAGTTTGTAATAAATTAAAAATAAATAATAAAGAATATGGAAATCTGACTTTTAAGACAATATGATTATCAGAAATAGAACGTATTACGTAATGAAAACATCTACAAAAAATATACATAAGTAGAATGTGTGTTCTTAATTGTTCTAAATAATTAAAAGTTTTACTTTTTGTCATTTGAAGATATTAAAATTTTATATTGGCTTGATGTTATTCTCATGAGGTCTTATTCTCATTAGTAGTATAGTTTCTGATGTATTAGCATTTCTATAAAAATTGAAAGTACTTAATACGTATGGTATATACATGCTTGTCAACATTGCATAACGTGCAATTGGCGAGATAGGTAAAATATTAGAAAGGCACGAGGAATATTATCAACCCAATAATCAAATTGATCTCGTTAAATGAGAACTCAATCTGGGACTACTATCGAATGATTTTCGAGTCGAAGCATTGAAAATAAACGTTGGAAGGGAGTACTCGTATATCGTCACTTACAAGGTTTCCCTTACCAAGTAACTAGTTCAATGAACCTGTTACGCCGGTTTTGCTCCCGATATGACTCATCCCATTGCGTGGCACGATGGTCATTGGTAATGTAGTTTGCAAATTCAAATAGAAAAACTGCGTAGAGTTCGATTTTTAAGATGCGTGCTGCCTACATTTTATACTTTTCAAACATAATAACTTTTTTTTTAATGGCATTTAAATAATAATTACAGAATACTCGAGACTTATAATTCTCACGTTATGTTGCAGTTGTGATAAATAAATATCGTAATTAAAAGATGTATTTTCAATCGGTTGTATAATGGCCGCTTATTTTTCAAATCGTCAAAAAGAGACAGCGATACGGTTATGCGTTACTTGAATTGAGCTGTAAATATGCTTTTCAAAATATTGTACAAATAGTTTTAAGATAATATTATATTTAATTTTCTTCAAAATTTATACTTAATCATTATTTAAAACGCAATATTATATCATAATTCTTAATTGTTATTTTTAAATTTGTACATTTAATTAGCAAATTTTTTTTATTTAAAGTTCTAAATATAAATAGCAACGTTTATGACTTATAAAAAATAATTGATTGAATGAATTTTTAAATAGTTTTGAATTAGTAATTTTTCACAAAAAAATATTCAAATCATATTTATGAATTTGTAGAGGTTTCTTCTTAAATACAACTTATATAACATGAGATTTTATTATAAAACCAACTTATAAAATATTTACTACTTCCTGTTGAGTTAAGTAAGTCTATCTATAAACTTTTAGTAAGAAGCTGATCGATTTATGAATACTTTCTCCGACTAAGTTTTATAATATTTGTATACACATAGAAATAGATAACTTTTAATATTGGAATAAATACACGAATATCAACATACATAAGTATTTGAAAATGATAAACAAATAGATAACACCGGTAAACGTTAAAAAATATAGTTTCTATAATTATAAATAATTAAAATTACCCCCCCCCCACATATATATATATATATATATATATATATATAGTAAGACACTTTAATCCTGCTAAGATTTTAAATTTAAAAAGTTTATTATTTTGTTGTTATTTAATTAACACGTAAACATATACAACCAATTGGTATAGTATTAGACTAATATGCAAAATCATATAAGTTAACGAAATAATAGAATGATTTTAAAAATCACAGAAGCATACGGGTAGTAAATCAAATTGAAACCAGAGAATACACATGCTTCACAAGCGCATTGAAAAAAAAGTCAGGAAATGAGAATAGAGAGGTGGAGAGAGAGAGAGAGAGAGAGAGAGAGAGAGAGAGAGAGAGAGAGGAAGAGAGAAAGTGATGACGAAGGAGTGGCGTTGATGGGTCATTATGCTGGCATGGTGGGGCGGGATGGGGCAGGGGGAGGGGGATGCATAAATAGATCCAGACTGTCGGTGTCAATTCATATTCGAACGCGCGGGACGAGAAACTTGAGGCAACACACAATCGCGCTGGCAAACATCGAGTCCGACGTGCATTTAGAACGCGCCTCCTAGTTAACTCGTGTGGCGTGTGTGTCACGGATAAAAAAACCGGAATACCGACCGGAGTGAAGAGGAAGAGTCGTAGCCGACAGACGCGGCAATAATAATCGCAGGGAGCTCGAGACTTTTGACTATATCAATTGACATGAATTATTTTGCTCGCATTCCGGTGAATTATTCAAAGGATGAATCGATTCCCAATATTTTTCCACTATGAACAATTGTATTACAGACTGCCGAGGAATGCATATGTGATTGTTTTTTTCCAGCTTAAAAAAAAAATTCTTAAAACGATGAGCTAAATTCTTATTATCGTTATACACTTTGACACGGGAGATCAAGAATGATGTGATTGTTAATGCAGTAAGACGATTATTATTTTCATAACAATGTTTTCATAAATTATTATATACTTTAATAAAATACTTTTGTGCATTGGTAATTAACGATACCATTGAATTATTCATCATTTGTCTTTCAGATTTAATTGAATATTAACTTTATATCGACATCGAAGTTTGTATAAAACTCTTATATGCTTTTTAACGTATAAATATTCTTTAAATTACTCCGTTATTTTCTGCACATTACAAACGGCTCTTTTTAATCGTTGGAATTTTATTTAATAATAAACAAAATAGAGTAGCTCTATCTTATGATTATGTAATTTCCTATATTATTTTCCTTTTCTATATGCTCTACATATGCTCTCAATATTTTTCCTAACAATTTGTTTCTAATTAGTTTTAGTTTCCATTGCATGTATTTTTGTTTTTTTTTCTGTTTTTTTTTTGTGTTTCATCAATACTTAATACTTCCCGATATTATGAAATAAATTGAATTTTAAAGCAATATTTTAATAATAAAATAATTTAAAGTTATGTATTTTTCATTATATTGGTATGTAGAAATGTGTGCAAGATTCGTCTAAAATACAAATAATTTCTAACAATCCTCATTTCTATCTACTATAAACTCATATCGAGAGCTTAGTTATCGATTTATCATTTATCAAGTAACAAATACAAAAGTTATGTTCACTTACTCTCTATGCATAGTCTACTTTTTACCTTATACATTTTAAATTATAAATTACTATTATAACAGAAAATCTGTACACCATTTCTGCACACTAATATGTTATTTCTACTTTTTAAAACAGTCGAATTTTGATTGTAATCAATAAATATTATAATACGTTTTTTTAGATAAATTTAATATAACAATAGAAAGAAAATTATGGATCGATAATTAATGTTAATATATTATTTATGAAGAATTTTGAATACATTTGAATAGATTTATGGCGAATTAATTTGAAACTTATCATTATTTATCAAACTTCAACGTGTAAGAAAATCACTAATATAAATCACTTTTTTAAGCTCCATAAATATCTTTAGTAATGAAACTGTAGGTAATTTAACTTTTAATTTATTGGATTTTGAAAGTTATATTCGTTTAACTTTTGTAATTATATTTGTAACGATATTAAATATTTCTATTATATGCGACTTAATAGTATCAATCATCGAATGTTTTACTATAATACTTAGAAATACTTAATAATCTTTTCTTTTTTTTTTTTTTTGTATCTTTTTTTTTATCTCGTATTAACTTCAAATAGGCCCGGAACATTTTCCTGATAAAGTTTATCCCTTCGCGAGCTTTACGAGTACTATTATTATTGTCTTCTGTGCCTAGTATTTAATTTCTTTTCTATTTCTGCTTCATTTATTTAAAAACTTAACAAAAATAGATCTGATATATTCTGCTAAGTCTCTTCTATTATTTTATGTCAACTTCTTTTTATTATACTATCTTACATTAATATCGTATTGATCCGAACATGATAATAAAATGATTAATTTTTACATTCACACTGTAGATTTATTTCATATTTTGAATAATTATGAATGTTATTTGAATATTTTGAATAATTAAAACCATAAATTAAGTTCGGCCCATCGTTATCTATAGATGCTTATCACTAAAGACATTACTTACAAAATAAAATAATAATTTGATTCGTCTTGAACTTAAAATTTACACATTAAACCTTTCCATTAAATTTTAGTAATTTCATGTTTTGCAGGTAATTGAAATATTCTAGTAATCGAACAAAATGTTGTTTTAATTTAAAAATTACTAATATAATATCATAATATGATTAATGAGCCATTTGACAAAGTAAGCATACAATATTGACGAGGTACGATAATATAATATCATTAACATTGTCAGTAATGAAAATATAAATGTCTTTAATAGTAGACGGATAATATTGAATTCTATTGACATTTGGGAGCTCATCAACGAATCTTGAATTACTATTCATTCCTAATGCAAAATCTACCAAAACTGTATTTAGCCCTAAGACTTAAAATGTGCTTACTTAAATCGGAAAGGGGCAGTATTCACTTTCAAAGAAACATCTAATCTGTATTATTCTCGAATCTCGAATAATATACTTTGTAATAGTTAGGATGAAATATTCTAATTACAGCTGCAAGGAGACTCCAAGATAGATTGACGTTTCGGGCGCACATTTGCACATGAGATTTATTCTCACGCTAGGCTGTTAATACGTAAGAGTCGAAAAGAGCGAGATAAAGTGACACAACACAAGAGAAAGAGATTAAAAGACACAGAGAGAGAGAGAGAGAGAGAGAGAGAGAGGAGGAAAGAGAAAAGAGGTCCGTCAGGATTGATATTCTCGTGCTCGTGATGTTGTACACCGAATCGTACCCTCTCCCCGCGAAAGTGTTCGCCTATTATTATCATATAACGCAGATAATGATTGCCATCGCCGTTGTCTTCTTTCTCACGACAGATTTCAGGCCACTCGGATGATAATCGGCTGTTTTTCTTCCATTGTACATGCTGCATGGCTGGGAAAAGTTTTCGGAGAATCCAGTGGCGTTGCGAGGAATTTTTCTTTTGCAAAAAATTTTAGGAATTCCCTAATGAGTTGCCAGTGCCTGATAATTTCAGGCTAGTGGGCAGGGACCATCGCACGTAATGCAAACTGCGGATACACGGAACGACGGGCTCCGCAGGGTCGGAGAACAGCCCGACAATTTCAACCAAAAAACAAAAAAAAAGTGGAATATAAGCATTTCTGTTTTCGTGAAAATTCTACTTTCGTGTTGAAAGTAATTGCGGCGAGTTTTACGTTTCCTAAATTTTTCTCTATTCTAAAGCGCCGAGTCTTAATAAAAAAAAAAGGCTCGATTCTTATTTTTGTACATAATTAAGGAGGCAAAGGATTCTTTTGAAAGTTACTTAGTATTCGTTATGTGGAATGTACGAAACAAAACAAAAAAAAAAAAGCAAAAAAAAAAAAAAAAAAACAAAAAAAAATATTAAATCAATTTTTATATTTCGTGTACTATCTTTAAGAAATTATATAGATGTAAACAAAATAATAGGTACCAAGAATTTATACATATTTTGTATGGCATTGAAATATAATGAATCCATTAATAGATCATTCTCATTGCTACTCTATCAACGTTTATTTCGACGAAATAATCTACGGAGAAACAATCCGCACTTAAATTCATTTGTACGAGATAAATATATAGAGAAATGCAAATGCCTTCGAAACAAATCAAACTCTTTCTTCGAATCTCCTTATCCAATGTAACGGGCTTGTAATAGTTATCTCGTAAAAACGACCTGACCGAGCAAATCGACTTAGAAAGGGGAAAGAAATATAATACACGCGACGTTACAAACGAAAGGGAACCTAAGATGAAACATTTATGCTTCGATTGACCGACGACTGCGTGAACATGTGCCGACACTCTAGTGGCTAATTTTCGATATCGTTAAAGTTCCGTCTCTCTCCAAAGGCAAATTAAGTAAAGGAAGAGAAAATATTTCCTGATACATAACAAAAACAATGCTGGAAATTATCGTAAGCTTATTTCGTTGTTACGTCAAGCCTACGCTCGTTACGCGCATTAATGGAAGAGAGCACTTTTTCCATCAACTTCGTCCGAAAGAGCTTAAAAACATTTCAAGTTTCCGGGAATCTTAAATCACAAATGAGAAAACTAAAACCGTATTAACGATTACCATATACGATTTATATACTGAAACTTTTCATTTGTTCTGATTTATTCCATTAGCTCCTCTACACACCCTCTACATACATCTATAAAATCTCCGTTTCTTCCATTTATAATCAATATTCTACCATCAGCCGGATTAAAAAAATAAACAATATTAATAGGCAATAAAATTATTCTTAATTTAAGATTTCATTATTTATATAATTATAAACGATAATAAGTGTGTATATTACTTAAATTAGTGCAAGCTTGGTAATTTAATTTCTATTTTATTTATCGTATAATTTTTAAATTACATTTTTATGTAAAATGTAGAATTAATTTAATTTTAATTTAGTTAATTTAGTTTATATTTTATTCAAATTTTTCAATTTTAAATCAACTTTGAAATAAGTTGCTTTCATACCTGTACTCTATACTGATTAAAAAAAAAAAATATATATATAAAATAAAATAAATTAATTCCTAAAAAGAAGAACGGCATTTTTTAATAAATTGAACAAATATATGATAAACTAGTCGAGAGATTCAGATTTAAAACAAAAGAATAATCTTTTATATCTATGGATCTTCGTATATGTACATACATAGTTACTAAGCGGGTACGCGCGCGCGCGCGTGGGTGTATATGTATTCATGTAATTTTAAAACCCACTTAGTTTACCCATCTTTTAAGACTCATTACACCGATCTGATGTAAGAATTCGATGTAAGATTGTTAAAGAGCCTTAAAATAAACGTTCATAGCATTGGAATATTTCAGTTTTAGTCGAAACATCGTTGTTTTCTATAAATTATTATCAAAAATATTTAAGTAAATGAGAATAGATACAGAGTAAAAAGCATTAACGATAAGGAAATTCTAATTTCAATTATAACAATAAAGAATATCATTGGTATAAGAGATGCTTCTGTATTTCAAAAAAAAACGTATTAATATTACTGTTGAATTGTAATTTATATATATATATATATATATATATATACATATATACATGTTAACTAAACCATCTTGATACCCATTTGCCGTTTTTGGCATTTTTTTTATTGTTTGGAATGATATTTGTAGTATATCCTTATAATTCATATATATATATATATATATATATATATATATATATATATATTGATAACTAGATGTTGTGTAGCTAAATTATCAATATAGAATTCAATTTAATTTTAACTCTGAGACTGCAGTAATAGTAATGAAATGTTTTATTGTAATAGTATTGTTAAAGAAAAAAAAAAGTTAAACAAATAATGATTCGTCTTTTGATAAGTCTCTAAAGATTTTGTACATGCACAAAGTACAAGTGTATTAATTATGTTTTTATGATCTATTGAATATCTATTGAATCTTTCATTCTTTAGTATATACGCATTTAATTATAATTATCTGATACAAATAGCTTTAGTTATTAAGACAAAGCATCCGCTTATTTTAGACAATCAGTGCGAGTGTCATTATCATAAATAAATCAATTTCAAAGTCCAACGGAGTTAAATCCAGTCTATTAATCTGCTCCACATCAATTCCTTATTTAAATGAAATGGGCTTGTTGAAATAATTAACATGTTAATTTGCAACGATTCGTTATTATATGAAAGAATCATCATAAAATTGCGAATCTGTGAAAACTATAATGGAAGATACAATAGCACATCCCAATAAACATTTGCACATGTTCATCGTTATTAAACACGCACTCCGCGTGTAATTTCCACCTCTCTCACACCGAGATCTTAGCACTTGAGCGAGTATAAATTTCCAGCGGTGCGTCCTTTAAAAAAGAGAACGTTACCCGGCACCTCCCAGCCCCCCTCCCGCCCCCTCCCGCCCCCTCCCGCCCACGTCAATCCCTCACCCGTCCCGCTCCGCTCGGCCTATTTCCACACGCGGAAGCATGGAACGAATAAGCGAGAGTGCAATGGCCGTGGCGTCCTAATCGAAAAGCCAGCAACACGCAACGTACTTAGGATACTTTCAAAGGCCTGGCTGCCTGGCTGTCTGCCTACCCCTAAACGGTGTCCTGGAAAGCTGGGGCTTTGATCTATTTTGAAGCAGCTCGGAAAAAGCGTAAGGAAGATAGGCAGACAGGGCAAACAGGCAGAGAGGCAGAGAGGCAGACAGGCAGCAGCAGCAGCTCGATATGCGCGAGCATGTTATTTTTCCGAAAGCAGGGCTCTCGGTTTTTTATAAGCTCTACTCGCGAGTTACGATTTCAGAATTCGATGAATGAATGATGAGGGCAAATTTATTTATTCCACGAGGGCGGTTAAAGGGAGCGTTGTCACGCGCTGATCTTATAGAGCTTTATTTTCTTGGACTCCCTATGGCTTTTACCGATAATAGGCAATGGTAAAAGGTTTTGGAAATTCTCCACATTTGTCTCACGCAAACAAAATTATTTTGAATTGAATATTGAAGCTGATATACGTAGGAAGTACACACGGCGTAGGTGCTAGTTCGATATAATGTTAATAGCCATATGAGTGACATTGTAGCTACGAAGAAGATCGATGAAGAATTAATCGCTTTGAAAAAGTTATGTATTGGAATCTTTGATTTTGTACTTTAAGCTGCTTGATAGCAAATTTTGAAAGTCTATGGAAGATATTCTACTAAGCCTTCTTAAATACTTACCAACATCGATATCGAATGAGACAAGCCATATGAATACAAATCCTTGTTAATTACAATAATATTGTTTATGAATATTTATTTACGATATATATCTTCGTTTCACGCATCGGCAGTTATTTTGGCACTATATATTATTATTTCGAAGAGTACCGTTGTAATATTACATTAATAAATGCAAACATTTTCTTTGCATTTCTTAAAGTATACTATATACACTATAATATAAATCATAAACTATATGGAATTAAGGAAGTTACAAAAGTTACAATGGGAAAATTTACATCTTGTGGAACGTAAAGCAAATTACAAGTATTTTTTCTCAATACTTACTGCTTGAAAACGCTTGCTGCAACGTTC
Source organism: Ceratosolen solmsi marchali (assembly GCF_000503995.2). Lineage (NCBI taxonomy): Eukaryota > Metazoa > Arthropoda > Insecta > Hymenoptera > Agaonidae > Ceratosolen > Ceratosolen solmsi. The sequence goes on along the minus strand of NW_011948424.1, from coordinate 1,169,489 downwards.
ATTTACGCAAAGCAATTATATACACCTTGTTAAAAATTATGTGGAAACATTATTTTAAATGTTGTAAATAAAAGTTACCGTTATACGACCATTTTGGGAAAGCATTATTATTCATTTACATATCAGCAATAGAAAGGAAGCATGTAATGAAATAATTGTCAAATCAATATTTTCATTGTAATTAATAAAGTAATGATAATTCCTCCATTGAGTTAGATTTTCACGGTCGTATTTAATAGAAACTGAAATATTTCTTAAAATAGTTGAAAAATACTTGAACGTGCGATTGTGGTATCCCTTTATTATTTACAAATTAAAAAAACATTGCATTGCATTATATGAAAAGAATTTAATTTCTCTATTTCTATATATGAAATTATCTTCTATTCTCTAAAGAAGAATGACACTCGACTTAAAAGCATTGCTATATGAATAACGACGGCATAGTAATAAAAACAGTCCATTAATTTATATATAAATGATGCAAATTGTGTAAATAATAAACGAGATTATATTTACATTAAATATCTATTCGTGATAGACATTAGAGCTCGTCGATAATGGTCAGCAATCAATCAAATAATATTTTATATTCACATCATACTTTCATACCATTGTATTTCTAATAAATTAATATGTAAAAATGCATTCAATTTTGTTTTCCTCGTTATTATTATTATTATTATTATTATTATTATTATTATTATTATTATTATT
>NW_011948424.1:1160928-1168735 GCF_000503995.2 Ceratosolen solmsi marchali | reverse complement strand
TATTATTTTTATTATTATTATTATTATTATTATTATTATTGTTTTTAATATTATCTTTGCAATTGGTATTGTATGAATTGTTATTAAATTTTCAAGAAGGATAACGAGCACTGACAGATACACACAAAATCATTATCAATTTCGTATTTACAAGTATAAGCGTGAGTAATCTTTGATTATAAAATATAAGCAGCATCGTAAATACATAAGTTTCATTAGTAAGTACAAGATAAAAAGTAGCACAAGAATTAAATCGCAAGCGTCGGAAATTATTTCCGTAATAAGAATAATTTAACAGATGCTTTATATTTCAAATTTATAATTTAAAGAGCTATACGACTATCCCTTAAGAGATCCCCCTCCCCCACCGACCGCCACTCACACACACACACACACACACACACACACACACGCCCCCCCGCCAATATTGTCATAATTAACAAAACGAACGATAAATTTAATGGATTAAACGTAAATTAAAAAAAAAAAAGAAAAAAAAGAAGATGAATAATTACATTTGCAACGTATTCACAGTAATAAAACCACAAATTCCCAACAATTTTTAATTCAATCGAGCAAATCTTAAACTGCAAGTTGGAAGTAATGCGTCATGACGTCAGCGCATAGTCACATTAACATTGATTTAAAAAAAAAAAAAATAATAATAAAAAAAAAATAGCCTCTCCAAGCTGTAAATGCTTGAGCAATACTTTGAATGTGCGAGAAAGTGTTGTGTCAATGACTTACCTTGCTCCCTTTATTATTTTTTTTATGAATGAAAGTGATAATTGCAATAATTGTAAGAATTTACAATCTGCAATTATCGAGATACGTCAATTCGTTTTAAATAACAATAATTAAATATCGACGATAGAAAACGATGGAAAACGTTGTACATGTTTTAATGTCGAGATGCAGAGAGCATGTAGAAAGAAATGTCGGTAAAATCGGTTAAAATCGGTTAAAATCGGTAAAATCCTAATGAACGACAAGATCATTGGTAAACGTCAATCAGCCATCTAGGCCAATCGCATTTATTGAAAAATGCAATAGTTTACTCTTAGGCCTGTGAAAATATTGAAAATGGCAAAACTCCTCAGTGAGTTAAAGAAAGAAAAGGGAAAAAAAACATAAACGCACCATATGACGATGACGTAACGATTGATACGAACGTCGCGTCGATTAGGATAAAGAAAAAAAATAATAATAATAATAATAATAATGCAAAGGTGTAGTAAGGAGTGTAAGCCGTGGCAATGTTAAAGCAATAATGGATGAGGTGCCGTATGGACTGGGTCATTGGGCATGAAAGCCCGGTGCGTGTATGTACGCGGTCACCTCCGAATTAAGGTCGGCATCCTTGCCCTTGGCTTAGGAGCGGCGCGCGTGAAAGTCCGGTGCGCGAGTTTTTGAGGTTATGGTTACGTCCGAACCGGCGCCCACGCGCGCCAACGAGCCGTCGTCGCTCACGGCAACGAGCACGATAATAACATACAGACTAGGAGATCAATCCCAGGGAGGGCTTACCATACTGTCCGCCTTACAGATGCCTCGTAACGTTGCCCAAGGTGTAATGTAACGTACGGTGTTAGCGTAGCGCCGTTGTCAGCGGCGGCGGCGGCGGCGGCGGCCGCAAGGCAGCGAGGCTGTGGTTGGGTCGCGATGGGGATACGTTGGGTTGGTGTAGTGTGGTGTGACGTGGTGTGTCGTGGCGTGGTGTGGTGTGGTGTGGCGTGGTGTGGTGTGGTTGTGGTTATGGTTATGGTTATGGTTTGTGGTATGGGACGGGAGGAGTGTGTTGGGATGGGACGGGGATGGAGGGTGGTGGGGTGAACGACGATGACGGCGGCGATGGAGGAGGACGGTGGGTGAGGGGCTCCACGCACTTGCCGGCTGAGCGCCGCCTCAGAGAGTCATAAAAGCGCACTGGATTTTTGCGATGACAGAACGACTGGGGCGATGCCGTTAGCCCACAACGGTTTCACCGTATCGACATTGTCCTCGTCCTCGCGTGGCTCGCGAGCTCGCGAATTCGCGGACGCTCGTACACTGTGAAAAAGACGATTGTGTCGATTGGTCGATTGCTCGGGGCCCGGTGCGATTCGCTCCGAGGGCATTGGAAATGAGACGACAGGTGCGGCTGTCGTCGATGAGCCGAGTCGAGCTTACGGCGAATTAATTTCTATCGTGAATCACGAATTAATCACGAGCCGCGAATTGCCAACTTTGAAAAACACATGCGTAAACACGCGTCAACGACAGCAAATTGCACACAACGTGACAAAAGTGAGCGGATCTTGTTCATTTAGCAGCGATATCGGCTGAATAAAACACGGCCCGATATCACCAATATAATTTCAATGACTCGTTAATAAAGGTAATTATTTACAAGATTAGGTGAGCAAGCATTAAGTGAAGGCCCTCGTTTGTCGATTATCGTAGCCGAGTCTTAACGTACAATTACTTATGTGAGGTGCGTGAAGTACCGGCACTGCAAGTGAAAAAAAGGCCTTATTAAACTGCAATTAATTTTCTGATAAATAACGAGGGTAATTGACACCAAAGATGCATCGACGTAGTAGTTCCTTTCGCACCCGATAAACCATATATTCCCTCCGTAAAGCCACTGACACGCGCATAATAGGTGAAGGTGAGCGCGAGCACGAGAATCGGCTATACGTAAGAGACTCTGGTCATTTGTTTTATCGTGAAAGGCTTTGGAGTTAATGGCGCGGTAAATCAAAGTCCTCGCAGGAATTTTCACGATGCGCCAACGAGGAGCGCGACGACGAAACAAGGCGTGGAAAAGGCTTTCCCACGGGAGGATGCTGCACGGCACGACTCGACTCGACTCGACTCGACTCGACTCGACTCGACTCGCCCATATATACATACATGCATGCACACGACACTGAGGCACCGAGCAGATGTACGTCGACGAATCGGTGGTTACGTTCCCGTCGCTCGCACGTACGTAATGTACGCAAACAGCGGCGGGTACAATTGAACGCACAAAGGAACCGAGAGTCCGAGGGACACTGACGTCTGACACGCGCGCGCCTCTCCGTTGAGCTGTGCGGCGATGGTGGCGGCGGTGGAGGTGGTGGCGGCTGTGGCGGTGTCGACGTAGGGAGGGAAAAGGAACGCGAGTGCGAGAGGGGCCGTGAAAGAGAGAGAGAGAGAGAGAGAGTGAGTGAGTGAGTGAGTGAGTGAGTGAGTGAGTGAGTCAGTGAGCGTGTGAGTGAGTGAGCGAGCGAGTGAGTGAGCGAGTGAGTGAGTGAGTGAGTTAGGTAGTTTGTCGAGGACAGCTGTGGCGGCAGTGTACGTCTGCCCGTATACACACTGTTTTGCTCGGCGCACAATAGCTTATTTCTTTGGGATCCTCGGTTTATTTGTATTGTGGGGTGAAAATTCTTTTATCCTATCTTCGATCGCTTCTTTTTCTCTATTATTATAGCTTGTCGATAGGGGCTTTGGAAAGATTTTTAGAATTAAGATTTTAATTATCGAGGTTAAGGCAGTTACATTATAAAACTATTTATAATATCAATGAATGATTTTTGCAAACATATTCATGGAAGATAAAGTTTTATCGTTATAATAATTATAAGTATCTTTCAGACCGATATAAATTCTTACATCGCAAGTGCTTTTTATATTATAAATTATCATTGTTGTATAACAATTGACGCGCGTGCTTTAACTTTTATCGACAATTATTTTTAATAATTTATTTCAATTCGGAACAAACGATTCGTTAAAAAAAAAAAAAAAAAAAAGTACATGCATAATATGAGTGTCACGGTGGTGCGTGATGATGAAAATTTTTTAAAACGACGATTCGATATTATGATATTTTTATTGTAGTTCGATTATAACTAGACATTATAAGCATTAATAAATAAGGTGAACTAGTTTATTAGAAAGTAATATTAAATTAAATAAAACGACGATTGCGACGACGACGACGACACGGATATTCAAAAAACATAATTTTAAATTGCAAAGTCGACGTCAAATTTACAAATAAATTAATAACTATATTATATGTGATCGAGTCGATTAATAAATAAATCGATAGTAAAATTGGACGATGATTATAAAAGAAAAGCAAATGAAAATTTGGACATAAAATAAGATTATTTGTTATGGCATCATTGCCTGCTGTAATTTATAGCGTTCAACGTGAAATTAAGAATGTAAAATGAAAGTAATTAAATATTAAGAATTAATTGTTTGTAATATGATTGCTAAAGTGTACGTTAATAATATTCCAATTAGTATTAAACTATCAATTTTTTTTTTTTTTCATTCTCGTTGCTGTCATTCCTGCAATAAATTTTTCACCAAATTAAGGTACATAATTTTCTCAAATAATGCTGAGTTAAAATTTTTAATTCATACCTATTACATTGTTAAAAAGTATCAATTATTGAGTGAAAACTCGTAAATATTTATCATTAAATTTTATAATTTTTTATAAATAAAGATTTTACAAATATATTTAAATTTATAGTGAAAAATAAAATCTCAATATGTTACATACATTGTAGGTAACATTAGTAATGAAACATTTTTCATTTCTCCTCCAATGGCATCTATTCTGATGGGATATAATAATAAATAATCGATAGCATCGACTGTTGTTGAATAAAACATTTAATATAATTTAAAAGGATTTATAGAACGGATAAGACATTGTTACTATCTATATTATAAGTATTATGTAATAAGACTAAGCTGTCGCTGTTTTTATTCTCTTCTCTTCTCTTCATTATTTTTTTTTTTTTTTTTTTTTTTTTTTTTAATAAATTTTTAATAAATTTCTCTATTTACTTAGAATTTTATATAACACGCGCGATGAAATCATGTACGTATCGAGTAATGATTTTAATGTAATATTATGTTGCCAACTACGGGTTCGTCAATTTCTTTCAAAACATTAACTTTTTAACGTACAATCAGAAAATATTTATTACGTTTCGCGCGTGTAAGCGATTGGTAAACTCTGACTCGACTCGGAATTTCTCCATTCGACATATTTTACAATATTATATCATAAAAAAGTCCCTGATATTTATGGGGGTGGGGTGGAGGGGGGTCTAGACCCCCCATTGAAAGGGGATTAAATTGCTCTCGGTAGTTTTTCACTCATTTCAAATACCTCGAACGTTAGGTTATAGTGGAGCGAGTAACTGGAAAGCTACTGCAATTTTGATAAAGATCTGGAAAATTAGAGGAAAAGAATCTCGGCTGACCTATGAGCAAATCCAAATTACGGCTATGGAGCTTTCATACACGTACAAACTATAAATATATTATTTATGAAGATATTATGTTTGCCTACTTTTCTCATAAATTATTTTACAATACTTTTTATATTAATATAATATATATTATTCAAATGTTCAACCATAAATGAAAATTGTATATGCACTGTATGCATTTTCTAAGCCAGCATTAATCTAAATTCAGTTTAACGTCTGTGCGTGTGCGTAGGCGGGTCAGGTGCGTGTGTATATTTAAAAGATTCATCATTTTATTCGATTTAATGAATTATATCACATTTAGGGAGTAGCGCGTTAATATATGCTTAGTGAACATAATATATAAATTTTATAAAATTTTAAATATTAATAAACAATGAATACGTAGTTATTATAAAAATTAAGTCAATTTTTTTTTTCGAATTCAAGAGTAGACAGTACAAAATAATCAAATACGAGTGCAATGCAAATACTTATTAACATTTCTCAGTATCTAACAAGTCTTTAATGTTTAATATTTCATAATCGCAAATACTTTTAGAAAATAAAAATAACAGTCGACAAAAACGATTCCAAATGCATAAGATGAATTTTATTTTTGTATTATTATGAAATAATAATGTAACGAAAGCACTTATTACATTCTAATTCCTGTTAGTATATATTATTCATATATTTTAGTTTAAGAAACGAGCTAATACGATAATAACAATTTATTTAGGCATATAGTAGTCGATAAAGTTATGTCATAATACTAATTAAGAAATAATATAATTTAATTAATTTCGAATTATGGTGTGTAAAGATTTGATCCATGAAATTCGATAATTCAGCTCTCAGGGTTTATCATCGGCGTTTTCATAAATTACTAGAAAAATGACTAAAATATATTTCCTTCAAACCCACGATATAATTTCCCAATAATTAATAGGATACATTTATTATTTTATTTTAACGATTAAGTAGAAAAATGTTTATTAAAATATATATTTTTTTTTGTTTTTTTTTTTTGATCATTTTCTAAAAGCAAACGATATTTTGCAGATTACAAAATAGTAATTTACTTTTTAAATGAATAAAAAGTGTATTTCCAATTTTTTGAATCGAACATTCGAACACGGAACAATATTAAATATAAAATTCTAACTAAAATTAATTAATTTTTTTTTTCAAACTATATAAAAAGAGATATAAGCAGTTTTTTCAGTATGAAAAATAAAATAGATTAAAATATTTATTATAAATTTAGTTATTTATAAAGCACCATACACCGCAATATAATTTATATTATTTAATTATTAAAAAGATAAAAATTCTTCTCGACTAGTTTATTATGGTAAACATCTTTTTATTGAAGAACTCTTTGGTGCTATAATATTATAATATAATAAAATAAATAATTCAACTATTTATTATATTGATAATTGATTTGTATATAAGTAAGTTTATACATAATTATTAAGAAACAATAAAATAGTCATCAACGAAGCTTTTATTCCATTCGTACATAATGACGAGTAGAAATGTAATATATTTTATACAATTTTATATATTTCATTAATTAAGAATTAATTCATTTTCCAATGACTTACAGTCTGTTCCAAGTCACTCCTAGCTCCTATTTAATTGAAATTTATTTGAAGAATTCATATTTATATATTTGAGATAAATAAATATCTTTGTGGCTCTTGTAAACACAACTGTTATCCAAATATAATAATTATACACTTTCATCTCCAACATCCAACATTCTTTTGCTTGATAATATATATTTTTTCTAGTCAACATTATGTAAAAATTCTAAAATATGCTTCATCTAGTAATTCTTAATGTATTAATGTCGCTATTACTTGAGCCATTGAAATATGCACATATAATTAATATCCTAAAATTAAAATACAAATGTGAAACAAATATCTAACTTGACGAGACAAAAAAATAATGAAAAAAAAGTAATTCCGAAGGAATGTATTATGCTGATTTCTTTGGAATATTTTTTACAACTATTTTGCTTCGACTATTGAATTTACGATACAAGCGCTATTAAATATAACTATTATTATTATAAAATAATGATAACGCCGTAACGATATATAAGACAAATTAAATTAACCTAAAATAACCTTACGTTTTTACATGAAAATTAAAATAGTAATTTTATAATTGCCAATTCTCTATCAAATAGACGAGATAGAAATTCCCTACAAATTACTTAAATGCATGGCTAAACATCTTGCTAATCCAGTATTAAAGTTTGTAAAATCTGCAATTGCGAGGGGAAAAATCCGTAGAAAACGGCAGAGAAATAGAGCGGTCAAGCGAGTATTATCGCGGACGAAATGAGTAATCCACAGTTGCAGTCCTTTGGTCTTTTTCCGCCTCTTTGGCAGCGATACGATGAGCAACAGTCAAGACTATTCAGCCCTCCTCTTTTTGTTCCTCCCGTACGGATGATGCATTCTTCCAATACACGCGCCCGGCACACACACACACACACACACACACTCACACACACACTCACACAAATCAAGACGCACAAG
>NW_011948424.1:984973-1160894 GCF_000503995.2 Ceratosolen solmsi marchali | reverse complement strand
GGATTATATATATATATATATATATATATATATATATATATATATATATATATATATATATATATATATACATATACATATACACGCACAATACATTCACTTTGGCTGACAATCTCCAATGTGCTTCACTCTGCGAACAATTGTGTAATTGATGATTCTCACTATATTTTATAAATCCTTCGAAGCTCCGTAAAATCTTAAATAAATTTTCATTTTTATTTACGTACTAGTGTACTTTTTGAAAAAATACCGTTGACTTAGTAGTCAATGATATGATATTTTTGTGTTTAATTAGAACAAATTATAGAACTAGAAATGGTTGATTAAATTAATTAATAAATAAATACAACGAAAAAGCATTTTTATCTTTATTCGTATCTTCATCTAACAAATTTATAATTAATTATATAATTAAAAACAATAATCATATAATATTAAAGAATAATCTACTGGTATTGACAACTATCACATAGAAAAATATACATAATATCATAAATAACAGAAGAAAATTACTTAATATTCTTCTTATGACTATCTAATTTTTTCAATTTAAATTAGATTTGTAACAATTATATAAAAAAAAAACCATTCGCGTTAATGTTAATAAATTACTTTCCTTATTTATTATCAATCAATAATCGTTTGTAATGGAGTGAACTTAAGTCACCGAACATTTTTCTACTCCTTTGTCTCACTTTATCGAATAGTATTTTATTATTGTATGACAAATATATATATTTGAATTCACTTACACCTGGGATATTTTAATACATTTAAGTAAGAATATTTATATAAACCAAAATGCATTATTGTTTTATACATATTTTATTAAAATTAATCATTTATATTATTTTTATATATGATGTATACAAATTCTAATGTGTGAGCAAATAATATAATAAATATAATATGATTTATAAAGAATTTGTTATTAAAGTATTTTTTGCAAAATGTCATTTTTTATGTCAATGATATACTTACTTTATTCATCAGTTATAATTATTTTGTCTACTATATATATATATATATATATATATATATATATATTTATTATTACATTTATTTTTATAATAAATTTTCATAAATTTTTGTTATTCAGACGATGATTGAATTGTACTTGTACAAGAATTCTTTTGTGAAATTTTATCCAAATAATCAGTCTTTAAACAAATTTCTTTTCTCGATCCTGCAGATTAATTTGTTTAAAAATTTTAATACTTTTGAAATAGGATTTGTGCATTAATAATAAATATCAATAAGGTGAAATACGGCTAATTGCCCTTATGTCAGTGCAAGTGTAATACATGTAAATTATACTAAAACATCAGGCTTATGCAATCCTGGATAGTAATTAATTATAAATCATTACCAATAATCCATATCCTTCTATGAGAATATATGTATGGGACATTGAACTATAGAGTTAACTATACAGTTTGCGCATATATTTTGATGCGCCAATAAAGTTTTTCATTATATAATTTATATATCGATGAACTGATGTGTTCAACTATTTGCATATATAATATACATACGTATCTAAGTTATAACATCTTATCAACTGTTTTCATATTATTTAAAACAAAAGGATTTATTTAAATAGAGACACAGATGTACAGAAAAATAACATTCCCCACATATTTGTTGCTTTTTATTAATATAGATAAGAGAGATGTATGAAGAGTGTATGCGAACTGAATTTTGTTGTATTTTGTTAAAATTCTTAATTCATACGATAAATTTAAGGATAAAAAAATTGCAGATCCTTAACACTATATATTATTTAATAAGTGAAGTCGCATTTATCTTAATGGTATGAAAAATTTTTTTATCGCTCTTTTAATTTCTTGTTTGTTTTTGTTTTATTTGTTTATATACAATGTGGTTATGTTACTATTACTTATAAACAAATTTAATTATAATATCGTCGAAAAAGTTTATCTAAAAATTAAGCATACGCAATTTTCAATATATATCGATTAATTATATGTATATTTTTATTGAACAATTTAATGCTGCAAAATTTATTCGATATCAACATTATATATAAATTCAGTGAAGCGAAATATTTAATTTTATCCTTCCAATTAATAACCAAACTAATACCAATTAAGAATTCGTGAGACTCGCTTACTTAACTATTTCATAAATTTTATGTGCATTATATATAGAAATTATTGATGGTCAAAAATAAAAAGCCACGAGCAAAAAATTTAATCATTTCATGAAAAATAGCGCTTATAGCTTAGTATAATTCCATAAAATTATTGTGAATATTTTTTAATGTTTTATAAATTAAGATTTTATATAACTACAACTATTAATGAAAGTAGATATGAGAAGCAATTAAAATACAAATTTATCAAATGTTAAAGACAGATAGAAGAAAAGCTCGATTTTCTTGTTTTAAGCTTGAGCTTTGCAATATAAAATTTTTATTAACTTAATTTTACCTTTATTAATAATACATGACTAAAATGTTTAATCTTTTTACCGTTAAAATAACCGGTTTGAAAACAGAAATTTTGAAAACCAATGTTAGATATATATTCTAAGGGATATAATAATTGTTGCAATGATATCTTATTTGTTTGTCTAATCTTAAGATCGATACTTATTTCATGCAATGTTGTTATAAAAATAGTTTCTGCTATCTATAAAATAACAGTGTCATATAAATATATAATAATTAAAAAGTAAGTAAAAGAAAATAATAGTTTTTTTTTGTAAATATGCAATGAAATCTATATACCATGAAAATCTTTAATATCAATAATTAAAATGAATACGATAATTATTAATTTAACAGGTACAATCGATACTCTTACGCAATAAGAATTTTATTTTTGTATTTTTGTATTTACGCAATAAGAGCTATTTTTTTTGTTATATACTATTGTTTTTGTATTATATTGTTTTTGTAACATATTGTTTTTGTATTATAATTTGAATATTGCTTTGCTATTTATTATCTCTTTAATATTTATAATAACGAATAATTATTATAAATAATTATAGCATTATAAATAATTATAAATATAATTAAGAATGCCGATTAAAAATATCATCATTATTATTTAATTTATGTGAAATATATATTACAGAAAGGATAAGTTTTTAATTTATTGCCAATTTATTTGCTCCTGTAATATATTTTGCTTCCACTGATTAAAACTCGCGAAGAGAATTATTTTGATAAATAAATAAAAAATGTCATCTTACTTTATATTATTGCGACAAAAACTTTATTCAAAGATTATGTAAAAGATGTAAGAATAATTTTCAGAGAAATGTTATATTATCAATGATTTGCGACAATTTGTGACGGTCTATTAGAATTATAGATCTAATGTGGATTATGAGAAAAATCTATTAGGGGACACTATTAGAAAATTACTTTAATGCAGTGTAATTTTTTTGTTGGTGCAGTTTTGAAGACGAAATCATTCAAAAGGCAATATTTATTAAAAAATAAATAAATGTTGAAATAATTTTTTATACACTTAAAACATTCCATATACATAAAAGTCAACGTATTTAATCATAAAGTTAATAACAATAATATAACGATTGTAATAGCTTAACCTTTAAAAAACTGTCCACTCCTATTAGCGCTTATTATAAATAAATAAAATTAAGAGGAAAATATAATAAAACTTAATTTTAAACAATGTCACAATTGTTCTCATTCTCATATTAACGATAATTATTTAACAAATATCTGTCATGGTTCGTATTGCACATTTTATCCATTCTATGGTCTCTGCTGCTCTAGTACATTTGCCAACGTATTTCTGCACACATTGCACGGAGCTTTTAAATACATAAAATTTCTTAAAATCTAGTTGTCATTGTGATGTAAATCCTATTTCTGTCATTTTTTAGTATCTCGCTCATTCACATATTATTATAAATTATTAAAAAAGTAAAAATAATAATAATTGTAACACAAAATTAATAATGGTAATATAAGAAAATTGTGTTAATTTAACTGTGTTAATTATTATTGTTTAAAATGACGAAGAAACATTAGAATAAAGTTACTTCTTAATCTGTAGAATTTAAAAATTATGGTATAATGTAAAACATAAAGCTTTTATAAAATAATTTTTTTAACTAAATCTCTACAATTTGAGTAAATGATATCATAGTTAAAAAATAGTTTTATAAATAAATGAATTATATATTATAAAATACACTGTCAAAAACGGAGAAATTGCCGAAATTATCGATTACGTTTCCATTCGATATTTATTTCTCACTTTCATATTAATCCTTTACTTCTGTACCTGTTAGATTAAATTTTTATTTCCAATTGACATCTGTATATTTATTACATATCCTTCGACGGAGTCGCAATAATTATCCTTCCATTGATAAACACCATATAATTTATTAATGTACACTATGAGCGTGATAACGACAAGTTTCTGCTTTTATGTATCGAAATTATCATACCAAAACAAGCCAAAGAACATATTTTCATTAAATTCATGTAGATATATATCCATGTATACATATGTATACATATGTATGTGTACATTTATTTAGACGCGTATAGTTTGGCGCTCCTATCCATTATCTTCTTTCTTTTTCAATAATTAATTCACTATACAATATGTAGTTTATACATTTTTTGCATTTATTTTTATGTAAAGCACGCATAATAACAAATATTTTGAAAAATCCCGAAAGCTTTATAATATTTTAAGTTTTGTTTTTATTGATCTTCGGGCAATTTATTAATTGAATATTTGGCTTGTTATGTTTTGTTGTTGTTGTTGTTGTTGTAATTTTATAATATACAATTACTCGTTTTGCCGAGAGTTAAAGAGGACAGCATTATAGGCACTTTTAGGAAAAAATGGATAATTTATTTTATATTAAGCTTCGATTTCGCTCCTGCGAATCTATTTTAGATTATTTTATAAATTCTCGATTGAGTTAATGTTCATTGTTATTGATAGTAAGTAAAAAAACAAAAATACATGAAAATAAATAGAACACATATTTAATTTTAAATCTTCTATTAGTTTTTTTTTTTTTTTTTTTTTTTTAAATTATGGCTTATATTGGAAAAATATTACCATGAATGCATTGATTTTTATTTTCTACAATTGATCTCTGAAAGAATACTAACTGAAAAAACTTTGGTACTTTTAATTTAGTACGATTGAAATTTAAATAATATACAATATATTTAAATGGTCAATGTTAAATGTTATAAATTCATATTTAAAAGAAAATCTTCAATATGTGTATCCAATGTGCTGTATATATACTTTATCTTTTAGTGAAAAGAGTAGATTAGAAAAAAAAAAAAATTAAATCGATTAGCAGCTAAATTGACAAAATATTGAAAAGTATAAATCATGAACTCGAAATTAAAACGTAGAGAAAAGTGTAGAAAATAAAATGCTAATTTAGATGAATTGTTAAATCACAGTGATATAACTTTATATGCACTTTGACGGTGCATTTGCGAAATCGTAGCGTGAAGAGTATTAGAGTTCTCATAAGGGTTTCGTGAAAATATAATGTTGGACAAATAAATTATCTTCTTTCGTTAATGCATGAAATGAAATGCTGCGTACTCAAGGTCTAGAAAAAAAAAAGACGACGTAATTCGCACCGCAAATGTATGAAATAATCAATTATTTATTCGTTGATCGTTGCGCTTATTACTTTAGTTTTATCTTTTATATATTTCTGCTTCGATTTGCTATAATCTAGTGGAATTGTTTCTCTAATTTTTAGAATAATTATTATTTCACCATTATTTATATTACAAACGTCGCTACGAAGCCATGCTGTTCGAAATTACTTCAATGAAAAATAATTTCCTTATGTATTAATACGTTCGGTTGTTTTCGAACACACGAATTGTCAAATTCGCTTCTCTCCTCCATTAATGTTTCAAGTAAATATATTTTTGAAATCTTTATATGCAATTTACAATGTGTATTATCATACAATTTTGTTTATCGAAATTAACATAATGTCGATAAAAGCAGAAAAAGAATTGAATTCCAATAATTATGAAAGTGTGTCTTGTCAAATTGATTTTGATTGAGCCAAATTATTATCTAGTCATTTTCAAATATCAGTTTACCGTTACAAACATTCTTATTTAATGCAAAGAAAAGAGATTCGATTTTGCAAAAAAGTTCTTACAATTATTCTAAAAAATACCAATATCTCATGGATGATATATCACAATATATTAGATGGTCTAAATAATATAGCAGAAAAATTAATTGACATTATTTTCGATTTCTATCCCCTTTAGTTGAAATAAAGAATGTCATTATACAGTTGTTTTGAGGTGAATATAGAGTTTTAATATTTGAAATACAAAATTCATGTAGCATAAATCCAGATGGGAAAAGAATTTAGTTACATTCAACTAAATTAGAGTAAATTATGAATTATCCCGGAAGCCGTCGGAAGACCATTGAATTATTTTTCCATTAATTCAACATATAGTTTGCATGCTTAAGTTTTTCATCGTCTTCTCTATATGTACGTCTTCATATATATTTTATCGAAATATGAGAACAAGTATGGGCGATTTTTACATAATTCTATCCTACAATCCATCTCCTTTCACTTCCATCTCTTATTTCTGCTTTTGATTGCTTGTTTTTATTTTCTTTTTATACGCCAGATATTTATATGGCATAACACATGATTAATGTACATATTTATTTACGACCTAGTCATCCTTCATTAGTATATACCTTCTTATATACTCGTTTTTAACCATTAATTTATGCGTTTAGATGTTACTTGTTAAGTATACTTTTTGGTATATATAAGTCTCAGATGACTTTGTATGACTTATTAAGGCCTACATCGACATTTGACTTAATAAAATTTCAAAATAAAAAATCCTTAACTGAAATTACGCTGTTGATTTTACAAACTGATGTTACATAAGACATTTATTTACATGTACAATTGATTTCTCACGTTGGAGCACTTTTGTAATATTCGTTTTTTCTTTATTTTTCTTGTCGCGTACATTTGAAGTTGGCACTGACGTCGCTTGAAGCCGTGAATTATTTTGTTGTAATAATTTTCAGATAACAGATAATCGTCACTTCTTAAAATTTAAATTATTATACGCAATTTAAATCTAAGTCAGTAATCGACTAGTTCATTTGTTATTGTAAAAAAGAAGAAAAAAAAAATAAAGTTAGTAAATTGAGAAAGTTATGTATAGCTCGAAATGTACATTTCGAGTACAAACCTCTAAATAAAGATTTTAAGTTTTAGGAAATTTCGCGAGATGCTAGAGTGTATCAGAGTACAACTTTTAAAGGAAATTTCACACGTACACGAACAAAATTTTACATTGCATAGAATGGCTAAAAGATACAAAAAAAAAAAAAAAAAAAAAAAAAAAAAAGGAACAAATTGTATTGAAAATGACTCGATATTTAAAAATGATAATTTTCATTTTCTCTACAAGTATTTATTCCCTTAAAATTTCGTCTCGATACTTTTGCTAATCGCATATATTACAATCATTGAATTACTTTAAAATATAAAATGCCGATATATTTTGTCAATTGAGCGTTAATAATCGTTGTTAACATTATGATAACCAAAACACTGTTACCGCGACAATGATTGCCGAACCTGAATTTTAAACTAAAAAATTGTTAAAGCAGTCGCCGTCAATCGTACGTCTTTACCGGTACTTCTAAGAGCTTAACACAGTCAATTTACGTAGAGTTCTATTAAGATAACTATAGGTAAATCTTATCAATCATTGAATCGGCACGATGGGCCAGCTTTAGCGGCAAGCCGATGAATGATATTCCATGCTCCGTCATTTCATTACTGTACGGACAATCGACTTGGCGCACGTGTCTACGCGTGTTACGCGAACGTAACGTGGAATAAAAACATAGGGATCGACGACAATAAAATCTCGCCTCGCTGTGAAAGTTGCGGGCATGCGGCTTTCGAATGAGATTATATATTACGAAGGCAGCGGCACTGGTTACGCGACAAACATCGACGATGTCGTGGCTGTTGTTTGGCTCTCCTCGAGCCATTTTAATCAAAAGAGGCCGAGCTTTGTTCTGATAAAGTCCTTGATCGGTCCGTAATACCGAGTATTCAGCGCGGCCATCTCCGGCGTCTGTTTTAGGCTCTCGAGCAGCTTCGAGTCCGTCTCGAAGACAAAGACGGTGACGATAAGGAGGACGGTGAGGGTGATGACGAGGGCCGGCACGAAGAGCTTAACGACTCGCAGACTACGTCCTCGTATCCGGTAGCTCGCTGCATTACCGGCAGGGCCTGGGGATGGGGACACCTTCCTGTGGCGCATCGACGCCGGCAAGGAGGCCGAGAGCGCGCCGCTCGAGCTCAATGTCGACGACTGCTGGATGCTGCTGATCTTGGAGTTCTGAAGGCGCTGCATCTTGGGCACCGGGGCGATCGAGCGACTGCTCCCGTGAGGTCCGGGTTTACAGCCGAGGCCACTCGCCTCTAGGAGCTGGCTCTCCGAGGACGAGTGGTCGAACGAGTCACGGAAGTAGTAATCGCTGCCGTCGAACTCGTGGCAAACTGTGAACAAACGATCGAGCTCGTTAATCGACACGAGATGCTTTTCTTTATTTATCCTCCTCATCGAATCTCGGATTGCCTAAGACAATCACGGCAATCTTGCTTACCGATATTTTCTAAATGCTCACGCGACTGTTTCACGAGTCGTTTCAAGTACAAATTCGATTCAATGATTTGCTAAAAGTTGTTGCATTTCTGGGCTTTCGAGTAAATTAGTTTTATAGTTCATTTTCATATAATTGCAATTGTCCGGATACTTAGGAAATAAATGCCACAAGTACAAAATTTTGAAAAATATTTTAAATAAACATATAAAAAAATTTGAAGATGTACGATAAAGATTTCTCCTGAGCTTAATGGCATCGAGCAAATTGAATCGTCAATGTTATTGAAATTAGTGTATGAAATAATTTACACGTTTTACCGATACTAGATCATTGACCCGTCCTAAAAATGACAAAACTATTAATACAAAATTAGTAATAATAAATAAATAAAAAGCAATATTAAGAATGCTAATATTATATGTAAAAATGCCTAATGATATTTATTAAAAATGCATAATAATTATATAGAAAATAACAACACATATTAATTATTATAGACTTTTCATTGAAAAAAAAAAAAAAAAAAAAAATCTTGCAAAACTTTAGCTATACATCAAACTCTATTTCATTATAATTTCTAAACTTTGATAAAACACTTTTATTAAATATGTAGTAAGTAGGTAGCAATTAATTTTTATAATTTGAATACTATAAAAATAATCTATTCTAGTTTATTTTTTCAACGGTTATTTTAAAAAGAAAAATGTATATATATATATATATATAATTCGATTGGATTCTATTCATTTTGTGTAAAAATTAATTTAATTATTCATAAAATGTAATATGTGCTTGTAAAATGAATGTACAATAATTTAGTAGAAGCGGAAAATTTGTTTTCGTTGCTCTTTCCGATTGTTATTTTGCATTCTATCTATTATTAATTTTGAAAACAACGATTATTAAAAATTTAAATATATGTTTTTTTTTTCGCTGTTGTCGAGTGTATATAATAAACGTTTGAAAATTCATAAATTATATTTAATAAAAATACACGAAGAAAAGAATATTAATAAAATTATTTATATATAACTTATTACATTTTTAATGGTGAAAATAATATGATTTCCGTTCATGAAAAATGATTTCAAAAATTATTTTAATAATGCAATAAACCAAATTTTTATTTCATTTATAGTGCTTTACATCATTTATTCTATGTTTTTGCAATAATAATGAGTCAGCATTGTAATTCAAATATAATTGAATATTATATGAAAATGAAGGAGAGAATTTTAACTTACACGAAGTACAAAGTATTTAGCACACGAATGACGATAATTATTCCGTAATGTAATATAATTTTCAATTAGGAAATTGTAAAACTTATACATAATAAAATACATCTTCTTTATACATTTAGTATTATTTATAACATCTTAAAATTTCAAAAAATTTTACGATATAACTATTCATATTCCGTTCATGTATATGCGGTATTTCATTGAGTTACAAAAGTATTTTCTTATTTAAATTAAAATTTTAAACGAATATAGCTATTTGTTAAACTTGTAGTTCGTACATACAATCATGAATTTATATCTTAATAAAATAGATAATTATGGTACAACGTTCACATTATGCAGATGTTCGAACACAAAATAACAATAATGACAATAGTAATGATGACTATACGATAATAATAATAATAACAACAACAACAACAACAACAATAATAAAATAATAATAATAATAATGATAATAATAATAATAATAATAATAATAATAATAATAATAATAATAATAATTACAACAACAATGGCAATAACAATGCTAATGATAATAATGATAATAAAAGTCATTATTAACAGACAAAAAGATATTGCAAGCTTGATGATAGAACGATTAATTATTTCAAGATAACTATATTTCTACATTGTCTAGGATTTATATAAACAAAAGTCTATAAGCACATGCTAATATATTACTATTTGTATATGTAATATGACTAAGAGGATTAAAACGCACTATGAAAGAAATTTATCTCATTTTTGTTGGCAGTTTTGGTCAGTAATTATATATAGTATTAGAGTAACAATTTTGAAGATATTAAATTATGTTAATATTGTCTCAAAATTATACGTAATATATGAAATTTTTATTGAATTTCGTAATTCGCGTGAATCTTTAAATGAAATTAACATTTCATTAGTATACAACATACACTAATAATATTATGCCTATACTATTATAATACTATGCCAGTATCATTAGTGCGTATTAACCTTAATGATATTCGTACAAATTATTCAATTTAACTAGATTAACCATAAAGACATAGAATCGGAGATAAAAAACTAAGAGAGAAGTAAGGTAAGTCGAAATGTCTAATTTACAAACGAAGTGTGTAATAGCAGTTAAGTAAACGTTAAGGAGTTCGGTGTAGGATTAGTTTTTCTTGTAAGGATTTTTGAGCACCGTATATTTGACATTTTTTCAATACCGTTCCTTCGTTAAACAGTACTATTGTATATCATGTACGTGTCTGAAAAAAACTCGTTTTGAAATTTATTTCTAATGTGTGTGTGTGTCTCTCTCTCTCTCTCTCTCTCTCTCTGTGTGTGTGTGTGTTCGTGTGTGTGTGCGTGCGTGTCGCGCGCGCGCGCGCGCGCGGATATATCGATATTTCAAGACTAAAACGCAAATCTTACAAGCTCCTTCAGTATTCCAGCAGTTCATTTATGTCCAACATACATTATTTGTCTGCTTATTGGTAAAATTTTGTGTTTGGAAAATTTTCAAGTATCTATGCTATTTGTCTTATATTTTTATGCGACCAATAGACAGCTCGAAGCGCTGCAAAAAGCGCAGCAAAAATGAATATTTAATCAGTCGTCGTATGATATTTAATAAAAAAGGAAGCAAAAAAAAAACACTCGACAATATTATATTACGTCGTTATTATATACTAATTCTGCTAAATTATATGATAATCGTAACGTACGTATATCGTGTTAAAGTGTTCGTCTAAGCATCAAGTCCCTCGAAACTTGTGCTTAATGTAATGGGGATACGTGTGAGTAAATCGTGTATTTCACTTGATAATTTGACAGGGCAACGTAGTAGTAGTCGTAATAGTTGTATGTATTTGAGTCACTTGAGCATATCGGAAATGTCAATTGTAGTCTCAACATTGAGAAGTGATTGGCGATCGTTGTGGGTTTATTGGGGTGTCACGTCTTCTTGTCGACTCACCTGCACCGTCCACGACGTCTCTGGCTCCTTGACTCTTGGTCGTTGCTTCGACATCGCCGTTTGGTAACCGACGGTCACCTAGCTGTTCGAATCCATCGTGCATCGCCGTCTCAACGGTCGCCGTGATCGACGAAGGCGTCCGGGACTTGGCCGGTGCGACCGAGCGCTTGACGATCAGGGCCGTCGACCTGACGACCTTCGGGCTTTTCTCGAGGGTATTGATTTTTTGGCGCACGACGTTACCGATATCACGGCCATGGAGCTCCTCGGAGCCTATCACGATTCTCTGACTATAGAGGGCTTGCGGGCGCGTCTGTAGGGTGCTCTTTGGGAATTTTAGTTTTTTCGCTTGGTTTATTGTGGTGGTGGTGGTCGCGGTGGTGGTGGTTGTGGTGGTGGTGGTGGTAGAGGTTGTGGTGTAACAGGTTGTGGTGGTGGCACTCGCATGCGTATTCGTATCGTCTAATGCTAAAAAAACAGAAAGAAAAGGGGGCGGGAGAACCCAAAATGAGAGAAGAAGCGAGGAAATAATAAGAGAGCTGAGACATCCAGATTCGCGGAGGCCTGAACCGACGGATAATTTACATTATTCCCGATTTCGATGAGTATTTTTCATTCGAGAGGCAATTTTTCCTCATGCACCAATGTTTTTTTTTGAGCCTCGGACGTAAGTCGTAGAAAAAATTTCGCCTACCTTTAATAATAAAAAAAAAAAAAAAAAAAAAAAAAAAAAAAAAAAACCTATCTTTAAATGACGATTCGTGTAATTATTGGCAGATGTAGAACTAATTTAAATTTACATAAAAATTTCGAATAATACTATTCGTATAGTAAAACTCTTAATTTTTATATAATAAACCGCCTAAAGTGAGAAAATGTGTTATTTCATTTGAGAATTTTCAATTAATCAAGCATTTTTTAAAAATATATTATAACTTTGACCTTTTACTTTTAAACTTATACACTTTTAATCTAATATCATTAAATACGTCGTAAATTTTTAATGGAATCTATATTTGTAATTAATATACTTACTATAAATTTTATAAAAAAAAAATTTTAAATACAAAATTACGTTACAGATTTTCCATTAAATTTCAATTGATTTTCAGTCTATGATATATTGAAATATGATATTGGAAAAAAAAAAAAGAAAAAAACGGAAAAAATTTTTATGCTACGGTGATTTTTACTACCGAATATGATTGGCCTTAACATTCGTCATAAAAAAAAATATAATAATTTAATTATCTAATGATAACAAAATGAAATTAATTTTGTCTGATAATATGGAATAATCATCGTTTATTTTGCCTACGAAGGCGAATACCCTCACTATCGTCTTAAATGCATATCGATTAACAAATAATAATTGATGGTAATTAATAATGCAACTAATAGTTCGGCCCCCTAGAATCCAACATAATATTAATGGAGAAATAAAGATAAAAATAATTTTAGTCTTGCTAAGCTAAGTTAAGTTTGTCGGATGGCAAAAAAAAATTATAAAGTAATGTAGATTTAGCTATACGATCTTATGGTTAACAGAACGAAGCCAGGGTAAAAGGGTCAAAATATTACTTCCGTGTATTGCAAGAGAAACCAACATCCATGCAGTTTCCGGTGACTGTTTCATATATCGCGGCAAGTATGCGCTTTATCTAGACATCTCGATCATGCAGGCAATTAATTACATTAGAATATTGAAAAATTGTCCCATTATTGTTGTAAAATATACGAAAATATCTCTATTTTAAGGCATGGACGGGCACGCATTTGCTCTATATTTAGTAGTGTAAGTCAACCTTAAAACTAGATGGAGACTCGCTAGATCCTGTAGCTTTTTTTTTGCCTTTTTGCCTAAAGCCATTTTAATAGTATAATGTACAAAAAATTGTCTCTATGTCAATGGTTAATAAAATTAATTTTACACAAGGTTAAAAATATTGAATAAAGTGACTATCTGCCTACCGATAAAATCTTATTCAAATCAAAGATTTAAAAGACGTCGATTTAAAAGAGATAATTTTTTGCTTCTCGTTAAATAAAATATTAATATAAATAACTTACCTATAATATTGTTGGATCTTGTGATGTTATCGTATATCGAATATTCTTAATTAGATGCAAAGCTATCGAATAATGGCGAAATATTTTGCAAAAGCATGACGCGAAAAAAGCAACAGGATCATTGAATAATTAGAAATACTTGAGAAAATTATAGTACAATATTTTAAAACATTCGGACACCATTACATTACTCCACAGAATCAATGTTCGCAATAAAAGAACTGGAAATCATTTTATTAAATTTTACTTAATCAGTTTTTATATTATTTTACACAAATTAATATGTCATCTCTTCACTTTTATACTAAAGTTTATGTTAAATATATATATATAAAAAAAAAAAAAAAAAAAAAAAAAAAAAAAAAAAAAAAAAAAAAAAATTCATCGTTAAGATGATGGAATTTATTATTTTATATGAATTTATATTCAAAATATTTGTAAATCTAAAATAAATTTATTTTTTAATGAAATTGTATAAATAAATGTAATTTATAAATGAGATGTAATAAATTTGTGTAATTGATGAAAAATTTATAATAAACTTATAATGCATATTTTTAATATATAATTACAATTGAATAATTGCCAAATTGTAAAGATACTTGAAATATTCGAAAAATTTTAATAAGAAAGTATTTAATTTTTCGCCTTTAGCATTATAACTCTAAGACCCGAAGTGGTTTAAAAAAAAAAATTTTCAAAGTTTCAAACACTATTGTACTCTACTTTTCCCTCTGTATGCAAAAAAATTCGAGTTGACTTTCTTAAATAGTAAAAAGTAATAAAAAAAAACAAAAAAAAAACAAGGCGTATTAAAAATGGTAATATAGAATATTAAAATTAATAAAAATATTAAATTTTCGATTCATCAATATTCATGAAAGTCTTGATACTTTTTTCGAAAATTCGAGAATCGTGACATGAAATATATTATAAACTCTTCATCCATTTGACTGAATTATCGGTTTTATTTTTGTTACATCAACTCAATTTTCTTATTCTCCTCAGAACTTTAATATTTGATTGAATGAATGGCTGAGGTTGAATGAAATAGCACAGATATTTGGAAAAAATATCAATAATTAAAATATAGACAAAAATATTCATTGAAATTATATTCAAGTATACAGCGTGTATTATATTTATTTCAAAAAATTTTATTCTTCATTTTTACGACATGACAAAACTGTTGCATATTTTATAATAAAAATTTGTTCCTAAAATAGTTCTTAAAGATAAAACTGTAAAAATTGCGTTAATAAAATTATTACGATTTTAAATCATTGTTATGAGTTATTTATAAAATGGTGGAGACTATTTTTTATTAGCAAATGTGCTATTAAATCAAAATATTTGCATATGTCGTGGATTTCGCTCTTTATGTTTTAATGAAATCTCGTCGTGTTAAAACATCTAGTCAAACAGTGTATCAAGTAGGTAATTTATTATCATTGTAATTGCTCGGACTGCTTATTATTTTTTGGATCTTTTAAATTGCCAATTATGAGCTTACCATAATTAGCTTACCATGACATGTAGATAGCAGAAGGTATGTCACAGTATCAAATATCTCGTCGTTTCACGCGAGTTTCATGAATTTTATTGAAAACTATTTATTGTCCACCGTATAATTCACGATACAACGTGGAAAAAATCGTTGCACTAAAGAGTAAAAATTTTCGTGATTACCAGATTTTCATGAATGTATCGGCTGATTCGAAGATAAAACGTCAAATTGTGAATATCATGGGATGTAAATTGTAACTGTGATTAATTAATCAGCGCCACCGTAAAGTCATTCAACATGAAGGATCACCTAAGCAACGTAAGTGCAGAAACAAATTGAGCAAAGTAGGTGAGTGAGAACCAACCGTTATTCCTCCTGGCGTGTATCTCCTGGTCTTCGGAGACGGTTTCCAGGAGAGGCAAAGTATTGTCAGGGCAGTAGGGTGAGCTCAGGGGCATGCCACTGCCGATGTCAGACATCCCGGCGCCATCGAGTCCGGCACTATGGCAACTCCTCGGCAGACTCGAGTATCCTGTATTGTGACATTATTTATAAGTACTATCTATCTAATATATTTATAAGTATTCTATCGACATATATGTACATACAAACATATATAAACAGAGAGAGATAGAGATAGAGAGAGAGAGAGAGAGAGAGAGAGAGAGAGAGAGAGAGACGCACGCGCGCGCACACACACACACACACACACACACACACACACAACATACATGCGTACGTACAGACTTACAGATATATGTGTGAAGTTGCATACATGTGATATATACATAGACGTGCAAGCTTGCTGTTGATTCGAGAACTCGAGAAATTGCGATGAAATTTACGCGTATTGTGGAGGCGATTTTGCGAGCGTTTGACTTGTTGAATTAAATCGAGTATTTATTTGGCGCATACACGTGGTCGTTTTGCGATTTTATGCGGTTTTATGCGGTTTTATGAGGCCAGACAATCCGACACTTTTTTTTTCTTTTTTGTTTTCTTGGTTTGTTTGAGACGGAGAGAGAGAGAGAGAGAGAGAGAGAGAGATAACGGTAACGCACGGTCATTTGTATGAGTTGATTGATTTGCGGCATTAGCGCACTCTATTACAAGTTATTTAGGCAAGCATAATCTATGACGGGCTTACCGCTTCAATGTTACTTGTTAATTTGCAAATTTTATCTCACGCCCGTTACAAGTAAATATAATAATGGCGAATCGCGCGCAATTAGCGCTACACTCCATATCTCCAGAGTTTGACATAATTTATTTAAAAATTGATGTAACGACATAGATAGTCATACGTTTACCCTTTTTATTTTATTATATTGTCAAATACGAATTGAATTTATGTAAATATTTATTTTAAGTTTTCGCTACCAGAAATTCAAATATATATATATATTTACAATTAATTATTCAAACATTGAAGCTTAATGCCACGCTAAGCAAATTAAGAAGTTTTACGAAAATTCAATTGTAATTATGTACAATTTCGTATTAAATGCCATTATCTTTTATTAGTAATATACGAATAAGGAAACGACTGTCGATAGGTTACCTTCCAATATGATCGTTAAACATTCGAATGAACTGTTAAATAATGAATGCCATGTAACAGTAGACAGAGCCATGCTATGCTGTAATTATGTAAATAGACATGTTTTTCTATTCAAAACATTGTTAAATTTATGCCGAAGCGTAAAAAGCTTGGTCCAATGAGAAATACGTACATTGAAGAAAAAGTATGTAATTATGCGGTATATACATTGTATTATTTAATAATTATTTAATAGTTATTAAAAAGGTGTGAAAAAATGTTTAACGCCGAAACATGTATTATTTTAAAGGCTTATATTTGCCGTAGATTAGAATAAGTAATAAGGATAATTTCTAGATGAAATACAATCGATATTAGAATAAATCGTTAATAATAAATTACGATTGCATTAATTTATTTCATTTATTTACCATCAGACTAGATAACATTTTTATTTGATATTCACAAAATCAATAAATTAACGATATTACATTGGTAATTCTTTAGACCAAAAGCAGCATGTGGTCGTTAGGTATAGCGTAAAGCACGAATAAAGTAATAAGAACGCAATTTTTTTTACTAACTTTGACGAATGAATCGATTAAACGAAACGCTTGAAAATTAGTGTTCACGTGCCAAGCAGCAACATTAGTCAGTCAGGCGATTCACAATGTACGTATTTACCCAAGGAGCCACAAAATTAACAATGAACATGGATTAAGATAAGAGTGAAAAAAGAAAAAATAAAAAAAAAAATCAAAAGAACGACGACAACAACAACAACAACAAAAACAACAACAAATGGGGGAGGGGGGGGGGAAGAATAGAAAAGAAAGCACAAAGCGCCTGAGTAAAGAAGTCGGACAAAGAGGTGGTGATCGATAAATAATGGGGGTCGGGTGATGATGGTACGATTTGCCTCGCGCCTGCGCGACCCTACAAAGTTACATTAATCCACGGCGGCGTCCGTCACTTCCTTTTCGTCTCAACACGAGTGTCAATGAAAGCAATGTGCCGTTTTCTGTACTAACGAATTTCAACAAGATCCTGACTGGGTGTGCTGGGCGTCGCGGGCACGCTGCTCGCCTTCCTCCTCAGGCCCGCCGAATGGCAACGCTGGATCGGTGGCTCCTCCTTCCGCAGTGGTCCCGTCTCCTCCAGGACCTCGCGTTCCGTCCGTCCGGTGTACTTGAACTTTGTGCCCCACGAGAAGATCGAACCGCCGCTCATCACTGGCGCGTCCGAGGCACGTGGCAGCCTGAGATTCATACGTTGCTTGGCTTATTTATCATTTTAAATCATTGCTCGGTTAAGCTTTACCAATAAATGAGCTTATTCCTAGATCAATAGGCCTGACGTAACGACACATCCTACATTCGCTTGTCGTTTTAATCGATTTCCTTACGAGGCCCTACGCTTAATCGCCAAATCTCTCAATAATGCAGTAAGGTTCGTCATTAATGTGGTAATTAAATGAAAAATCTTTTGCCGCGCTTCAATGAGCTATTGCCCTTTTTGAATATTGCGTTCAGTATTTTTATATTCACTCGAACCTCAGGCTTCGTGACTGGTTGTTATGCTAAGTTATAAATATACAGCAAATTTGCGACTGAAACACCAGAGATTTTGCGAATAAAATATCGATACAACGAGTTAATTTCATAAATGCTGTTTAGAATTGTATAAGAAGAGTTGCGTCGATAAATTTTTAAAACAATTACGATACAAAAAAATTATTAATGGTTTGAAATGAAAAATGTATAGTGTTCTTGGTATATATTGCGTGCTGAAATTAAAATCTAATAATTCATATAAAATATAAAATTATATCATATTAACGGGAAATTTTATATTATCAGGATTGTAAATTATAAATACACGGTGTTACACATTATATACAAATAAAAACAAAATGCCTATTATATTATAGGTGAATTAATGCAGAAATTCAACAATTCATTTAAAAGTTAATCATTTTATATGGATAAATCTATAAAATGTGAGTTAATTAGAGGTAATTTTTTTTTTTTTTTTTTTTTTTTTTTTTTTTTTTTCTTATACGGCAGCATTGTTTGGGATACCATATTGTCCTATTAAAAGTAGACGCGATTTTAAAATTGTGAAACCACATGGTTGCACTATACACTATATATAAATTGTTAACTATTTGCCATAATGTTCGTTAAATGTTTAATGAAAATTGTAATAAAAATAATAAAGCTTTAATATCATGATAACCGAATAATATAAAATTAAAAAGTTTTCTTTTAAAGAGAATAAATTGCTTAAACATAAATACATTACATTAAGATATTTAACATTTGACTCTTTTATTATTTATCTATTAATTGCAATTGTCAAGTCTACTATGATTACCAATTATTATAGATTATAATGCTTGATAGTACATAAACTACTCGATAAGCATTTCTTGTAAAATTATCTAAAATACTAATTTGAATCTAAAATACTAATTTAAAAAAATTAGTTCTATCCGAAACAGGAAAAATAGTGGTTAGATCGGATTGCCAAGAAATGACGTGACTCGAAGGGCGTATAAATTAGCTTGAAAATGCTTTTGTTGCATCTATCGGGAAATCTTCTGCCTTGAAGGTCAGTGTGCACGTGAAGACGAAGTTCGAGCCTTGAAAGGTTATTTGGCAAGTCGATCGTTTCGGGTCAAGGAAGAGCCTCTTGAATGACAGAGAAAATACTTCCAAATCGATGGGAAATAGATGTGAAAGAATCGTGATAAACTGACTCGCCTATGTACTACGTAATATTCTGAATATCTGACGTGTATTTACACTAGGAAAATGATATTGTTATACTGTAAGGTAAATTACTATATACTATAATCAATATTTAAGGTTTTGGACGTGAAATTGAATTTATTTAGATGAAATTTATTTTTAAATTAATTTTGAACAATGTTTTTGACTAATGACAAATTATTCAGAAATTCATCATTTTTAATAAAAAAAAGTATTTTTATTTTCTATTGTGTGTGTTTTACTTTTTTTTTTCCTATTTTTTTTTTTTACATATAAGTATTTTATTCATAAAATGTTTATGAAATAAAAATACACAAATAAAAAATTTCTTACATTCGTGCTTCAATTTGTAAGGTTTTGTATTATTTCATAATATACGATTAAATTTTATAAAATTGTTAACTTTTGAAATTTTCTTATCGTTTCTTCTTTGATAATTATTACATAACTTGATAACATTATGCAAACGCATACATAAATATGCGTCGATACTTGGAACAATTTGTTTATAAATGTCTACCTTAAACTAAAAAAAATTGTTCATATTTATTTGAGAAAAATTTAATGTATAAATTTGGTTTTCGTATTCTACGCGATAAAAAATCACAGTTTAAAATTACTTCTTAATATTTTATAAAAAAAAAAAAAAAATAGAATAGTTACGAATTTATAAGAACTGAAAATGTAAAGAACTTAAATGAGAAAAGAAAAAAATAAAAAATAAATAAAAAAAAAAAAATATGGTAAGTCAGTTAAAAACAGTAAGTAGTAAGAATGAAAACATTTTTCCGTACAATTCTTGAATTTGATTTATTTATTCAAATATATATATTTAATGTTAAAAATACAAATACGACTCTAGTTATATGTCAATTATAATAAATATAAGAAGAAAAGTATTATTTCAAATATATAGATATTTTATAATAGATAACATACTCGTTAAATAATTAAATAAAATTTCAAAAAAAAAAAAAAAAAAAAAAAAAAAAAAAAAAAAACCAACTCCATATAAGGCCAAGGCATAATTTCGCTATTTGATAAAAAAAAAAAAAACTTTACATCCCATTAGCTATATCAAAAGAATCACGATTGTAATCGTTTTAATAATTAATATTCCAGCATTTACGATTTAATGATTTTCAGTAATCGGTGTAAAATTTAATTTAGCACTAATCCGGTATAAAAGCTACTGTAAAAAATAGCGTTCTATGCCTTTGCCTAAGCTCACGAGACGAAACGTTCTGCTGAAAAATTGTCCGGAGCGATAAAGCGATGGAAATATCAAGATTAACGAGTCAAAACAAATAATATTTACATGCTAAATGGATAAAACGTATTATTGCTCTTTAGGGGAATTATCGTATTGTTCTTACAACTAAATGTATAACGGTTACAATTCTAAGTATCCTTCAAGTTCGAGGGTGTACACAAAGTTGATAGTTCAAGAGCAAATCGCTTTTTAAATCTGTCTGGCTGCGTGTGCGTGCGTGTGCAGGTACGCGCGCATGCGTGCGCTAACGCGCGAGTGGATGGGTTAAGCCGATTGGCTGTGTGTCTGTGCAATACTTGACTGACGAATCGATGGACACACTTGACTATATGAAAGGTGGTCTGGCTATTGTTCTTGAAAATGGTGCACAAATATTTGTGTCTAATGTGAGAGAAGAAAGGTCATAAGCTCTATTCTCGAGGATAGTTGGATAAACAAAACGAGGGAATACCAAGGCTATCCATTTATATAAGTGGCTTGTTGGGTTAAAAGCTATGAATTTATTTAAGTGTTAATACTGTGATTTATAAATTAGTGAATTTAGCCTGGAATCCATATTTAATTAAAATGTCGATTAGGATCTATTTCGATTCATTATTTATTGCTACGCTGAACTCTTGTTTTAAACAATATATCGAGATACAAGGATTAATGCTCTCGTAAATTAGTGTTGACCGAAGGGAATTCATTGGTTCGATAAAGTGAGGTGTTTTTTTTTTTTTTTAAATTTCTATTTATTTATTTTCTTTTTCGTCAATTCTTTGACTTTTATAAGATCTTAACATTTCTAATGTATAAATTTTTATTTCAGATAGTTTTCAATCATAGATTTCAACAACAGTATTATTATTAATAGTTATAATATTAACAATTGTTAATATTATCGATACATTGAAAGCAAAATAACCGATTATCTCAGGCACATAAGTTACATTTTACAAAGTAAATTATATTTCCAGTATTGGAAAAAATTCAACAAGTTACTAAGCAGGAAGGAAAGAGACAGAGACCGAACATTATGTTCCGACAGGCAACAAATAGGAGGCGAAGAGGAGGCGATGGTTTTATACATGTGTACCCTATCGCCTATACACATTCTCTTGCTTATGTAACCGATAGCACGAATAAATATCTACTATGCCTATGCACACGCATAAACATACTTATAATTACACGAGTATACCTAGGTATCTTTAGCTTGTTTGGATAATGGTTAGAGTAAAAGCCCCGGGAGATAACGAAGAACGAGAGAAAGCAGTTCAACCCGGTGCATCTATCCGACAATAAATCATTTTCCTACATGTCGATTTATTCTTTGATCTTATAATGTAGATGAACTACTTATTTGTTTAATTATTACGTAATATTGCCGGTTTAATGTATGTCCCTACCTTAGATAATACAATTTAAAAGATCTTATTAATAATAATGAATGTTTGAAGAGATTTTTGTTCCACTTCAAAATTAAATTCTTAGAAGCAAATAAAGTTTTCATCGCAGTATTAATTTCGTAAGAATTTAAGTTAATATATGTTCAATCAAATTAAATGAAAATCAATACAGCTTTGTCTGTAAACGTATGCAGATGCAGTTATAAAGTAGTAAACACTTTATTGCGTTATAGGAAGATAATCAATACTAATTAGCAATATGTATGAAATTAATAAGATTGTTCAATCGAGCTATATATATATATATATATATATATATATATATATTTTTTTTTGTTCCTACGGATTTGTAATAGTAATTAATATGTGTAGATTTGAAAACTTGTGTGTACATTAAAAAAAAAAGAATTCATATTTATAATTCATAAAATAATGTATTATAAATGAATATTACACCCTTTAATTCTGTTAATACAAACTAATGCTTAAATAAAATTAATATCTTGAAGTTATTTTAAAAGATATTAAATACAACGATACAATATAAATACAACGTAATAATATAAATGTGAATAAATCTTATTGATTAATACAAAAATATTAGCGCACAAAATATATATGTAATTTTAATAATACATCATTCAAATATTTAAATGCATATAGTTGAAAAAAAAATATATCCATCTCCATACTTTTTATATATTATTGTTATAAGATAATACATAATGAAAGTTAAGATTCATTTAATCATATTTATAATATAAACATAAGACTCCATCTTTGTGCATTTCCATTCAATTGTATAACTTTAAATAGTTAAAGCTTAAATCGAAAATAAATAATGAATATACGATTACAATTATTTTCACATTAAATACATAAATAAAATTTATTATTATAATTGTAAAAATATCTAATTGAATACATGCAAATTAATATCTAATATTTAAAATACTTAATAAATCCGGCATTACTATTTTTTATAAATATATTTATAAATTAACTGTTATTAGATTTTTTAGCATAGAATATTTCTTTGATTGAATTAAAACAAGTTTAACGTTGACGAAGTTTTACTGATTCTAAATGACATTAAGAGAGTAACGATTACTTTTAATAGGAAAGCTTCTTATTGAAATTTCAATGTAATGACTTGATATTTCAAAGTTTCGTAAGTTAATTATAAATACTTTTTGACAGTCTTACATCAGCTTCTTAAATAATTAAATGCTAATTATGTATATTTGTGTTTACATTGAGTTATTTCATTTATTAAAAATATTATTCAATTAATAAAAATGTTAAAATAAAAAATAAAATAAAAAAATGTTAAAAATGTATAGAAAAAAATATAATTCTCTTTCTAAAACTTTAAATGCAGGATATAAAAAAAAAAAAAAATATAATACATATAATATTAAAAAGCCTTTTTATTTAAGAACTTCATTTTTGTTTTCACATTCATGAAATAGTTAGTTACCTTATGCCTGTATAACATCAATTTACCATGCAACGGATTAAATAATATTACCATATATAGCATACTTTTCAAGAATATTATAGTGCGTGCGGAGTGATATTTCTTGATAGTTGAAGGAAGAAATTTTGGAATTTAAATAATTTAAATATTTACCACTAACGGCTATAGATAATAATTGTAAGATCATTAAGAAAAAAAGTGCATTCTATTCAGTATGTAAGTCCAAGGTGCTTCAATAAAATATTGTACTATATACAAGTTTTAAAAACTTATATATAAAACTCAAGCTTACAGTTTAAAATTGAAATGTTTTATTATACTATTAGTACATTCTTAAAGTGTTTCTCCAATATTTAAATCAATTTCTTACACGAGCAAACGAACATTTCCACAGATACTCCGATAATTAAAATAGTTAATTATGGAGGCAGTATCTCCATCAATGAAAATGCCGAAAAGGAGACAAGCATAATGCAGTTTGTAGCTTCGTGGTCTGGCTAATAGAAATCGCAAGGGCGCCTAAATACGCTTGCTTATATATGTATAGGCGTAGGTGTACATGTGCCAGATTGGAACTTGCGGGAAGAAAATGCAGTAACGCGCAACAACTAAAGCCGCAAGCTGCTACCTTTGTTTTGTTAAATTCCGCCACTGTCACGACTTCATTAGTGGCCGCTTTTGCCGCTTTTGCCGCTTTTAGCATCAACTGCCTTTCTACATGTAGGACTTTTATTACCAGAGCAGATAAAGTTTTTAGGAACCGTTTCGTTAGGACCGCGATCGTTTCTCTTTAACTGCAATTGTAATTTTATTTGGCTTTATGAGCACACAGATTCGTATTATAAAACTAATTTGAATTTTTAATGACATTTATAGGGTGTGCGCGGGGGCGGGGGCGGGGGGAATTATTGCTCGTTGCTGCAATAAAAAGGCTTTCATAACATAGGCGATCCCAGAGTTCTAGCAGACGAATATCAAAGAAATTATTCAACTAGTAATTGCAATGGCACATTTAAATATCGAAATACATTTCTCGCTGTCGCACAATTATTACTTGTTTCAATATTTTTCTTTTTCCCGGCGGCTTCGATCAAAACTAAATCATCGATACTTATGTCTTCAATGTATTACGTGACAATACAAAACATTTTTCCAATGTGATGTTAGGAAAAAAAAAAATAATATCCGAACAAACATTATTATTTATTTGTTTTTATATAATAATCACAAAGTTTTCTTATAAAATCAAAGAATAAACGAAGAATTTTCCAAGCTTAGTTACGATATAATTCCCAATTTAAGAATATAGAATCTAATCACATTAGGCATTAAATTTTTTTTTTTTCATTGAAAAACTATTTACATCGATCAATAATTTAAATACACTAATTTAAAATAATGTTTTTGATTAATCTTACACGTAACTTTGTCTTTTTTATTGTCAATGAAATATCATAGTTAGAATGAACAAATGATTAATCGCATATAATTATCATAGTTTCATTTGATCATATTTCAAGAGAAATTCAAAATAATAAATTTCAAGTGAAAATAACAATAGCCAATATTATTTTATAATAATAAACAAAATTAGATCTAATATAAAAATATATTCAAATAACTATATTTTATCGATATATCATGCATCTTCAGCATTATATTATTGCAAGTATATTATAAGATTTTATAAATTGAATTAATTTTTTTATGTATTTTTTTACGTGTGTAATTTGATGTTTAATGTAATTATTGCGAGCCTTAATCAATTAAATAATGTAATTTCTGAAATCATAACCATATCTTTATTATAATATATTTTTCTTACTCTCTAACGCTATTTCTCGATGATTTTTAAACTATTATTTTACAAATAGTCTTAAAAATTGTATGGATTCGCCTATGAACGATGCTTAAAATCGAACGCAACTGAATTGAAATCGAAGCATTTCCTTTTCAAATATTAAATATTTCGGTTATTAGTTATATATATTATAAGTTTAAAATATTCGTTATTTGATAAAGTATATTCATAATGATGGTTTAATGTGATTAATGTGCTAACATTTTTACATAGAAAATACTTGGCTAATATGAACACGTTGTCTCGATAAATTCTTGAATATCCAATATAAATTTATATATTCTTATTTAAAACTAGCTCATCGGAAATAAATTCTTTAAATAATCCATAAAGTCATAGATATAAATTTTTTTTTTTAATTAATTCTATATTTCTCTTATATAAAGTATATAGATAATAGTGGAAATATGGAGTAGGTAGGAAGTTTTAAATTAATATCGTGGGGGTAATATTTAATGACATTGAATTAATTTATAATCATAAATCTCGAACTCATTCTAAAAACAAAATAGTCGTTCATCTTAAATTTTGAAGAAAATTCAACATTAATAAATAATTATTGATTCAGCCGTATGCTGTTGATCATAGAGAAATGGGACGATATAAATTTCAATACAAGTCGTACGTTCAGTACGTCGTAAGTTCATGCATATATTATAATATGTATAGAGCAAGATTTTTAAATCACTGTCAAGAGATAAAGATGAAAAATATGTGAAAATAGTGGAGAAGAAAATGTTACGTAAAGTAGAATATAATATACTCACGTGAAAAACAGCATTTGCTCGATAGCGCACCTCCACACATGACGGCAGTTTGATCCCGTGGGACACTTAAATCCGACAGTGTGTTTCTTCTGCAAAATTTGTCATACTTCCAATGTCTATCTGAATAAAATTTTAACGATTTCATTGATGCGTGCTTTCAGTTGAAATTACATTTAGATATCACATTTAGATATAAAATTCTTAGAATTTCCATCTACCTTATTTCATTCGTTTCTCATTTTTTTTTATTATTTTTTACAATTTCCTATCATTCCGGTAAGGTAAAATGTAATGTTAAAATACATCGATTAAGATGTTTAAGTTATTTCAATAATCTTATTATGCTGTAATGGTTATATTAAATTCGTCGATGAGTTAGAAAATTTTGATAATTAATTTCTATAGATGTGATATCTGCAATTACTAGGTATACATTTTTCATATATATGAAAAATATAGAAATTATGAAAAGTCATATAATTTAAATGACATTATAATTTAAGTTATCGTAATAAACTATTCGTATACTATTTTCAACTGAATGCATACAAGCAAATATTTTCTCAACTTTTACTAGGTTTTAGCTCTAGATAATCGCTGGGGAAAAAGGACCATTAGTACTGAAAACAAAATTATTAAATAAAAAGTTAACTGCCAGACAAAATTTACGATAAATCATAAACTGTTGGGAAAAAAAAAGAAAAAAGAAACAAAAAAAAAAACTATTAAATTTGATTCAATACTTTTTCAAATACTTTTTCATAATTCTGAGTTTAAAAACGAAGAATCGTCTTTTCTTCAGAGTATTTTGACTGTATTTTTGTAAATAAAAATTCATTTGTCTATTTAATAAAGATATATTTAAAGGAGAAACGTGTTTGAAAAATTATTTCTTTTACAATTTAAATTGTAGCGTTATGTCTGTAAATATTAATAATGTAAAAAATAATAATAAAAAAAAGCAATAAAGTTTACTAAATGTTCGCAGCAATAAGCAATATTAATTTTAGATAATTAAAAAAAATCAGATGATATTTTATTATTTTTATATGGTATCATTTTGTGAATATATAAGTTTATAATCTATGGCTATAATTTATTAATATTATAAACAGAAGATTTTTGTTTTTTAATTATATTTTTATATATGCAAACTTTATTTCTTTCAAAAGTTCTCGAAAAACAATTCACTGTTTGATTTTCTAATATGTTCGCTATCTCAATCGAAATTCTACAAATCAAAAATCATTTTATTTATCAGCTGGTATTCGACAATACCATTATGACCGAGAAATCGAATATAAAAGGCAAGTTATTTTATAATTATTTTATATTAAAGAAGAAAATTCAAATGTTTGCTCAACATTAATTCTCCCCATTTTTAATTATACTTTAATTACACGTATGATCTACTGTTATATAAATATAACATTAATTAACTATTAAAATGTACATTAAAACTTATATTAGAAAACAAATATCATTTAGAAAAATATATAAATTTTTTGTTTAGTAACGTCTTTAGTTACTACGCTAAATCGTAATTTGTAAAAAATATTATCATTTTACAATTTATTTTAAGAAATTTTATGTGTATTTATTTATTATTGAATTCGTATGGGCAAACGGTATATAAAATACAAATGAACAATATGGTATATTTTACATATGCATCATTGGTTAATAAATTATATTTTATTGAAAATCCGTAAATTAAATAATATTTACGAATCTGGTAGAAGATAAAATAATGAAATTTTCAAAAGTGAATTTAAAGTAATTAAAAAATTTACATTGCATTATTTTTTTATTTTTTTATTGTTACGTTTATCTTTATCGCCGAAAGTTTAATAATTATTTTAATGCAGATTATAAAGTTCTAGAAAAATGCAATCGAAAGAAATCTGACGCTTCTTTCTCTCTCAATTAAGCACTGAATCGATATAATTTATATGATTTTTTATTGGCGAACAAATGACTTTTAACAAATCGTTTGATAATTTTAATCATAACGAAATTTCTTAAGGACGACTTTATTCGTTATAAGCATAACATCAAATTCGCTCGATTCTATCGTTATTTACCGACACCGAGAAACAGAACATAATGCTATTATTGGAGAGAATGAAATCGCTTTACGTTTATCAGAGTACTTGTAACGGAACAAAGTAAAAAGAAAAAAAAAATGAAAAAAAAAAATAATGATACAACTCACCTTCGTCCTCGTGTCCTGGGGAGACAGCCGATGCGCAGCAAATGCGGAGCAAATAATGAGATTACTTTACTTGTCCGACTATATAGCTTATAGACTATACTATTTATATGTATATGTAAGTTTATATGTAAGCGCGAGTTAAACGTTAGTTAGCTTACTTTTGTTGGAGCATGGGTGAACGAGGGCGTGACGAACGTGGAACGATGAAGTCGTGGAAGTGTGAATGAGGAGAATTTGACAGGAGCTGGGATTATGGACGGCTAATTCATATAGCTATTACAATAGATTTTTTTTTTCTTTTTTTTTTTTTTCATTTTTATCACCAATTTTGCACTGCTTACTTGGAGCAATTAAATTGCATAGAATTTTATAGCGATTCTCGTTTTCATTTGGATAAATCTTTTTTTTTTTTTTCCTTTTCATTGCTTTTCATATCTTTTTCTACTGTTACGGTGACAATAATAAGGAATTCATAGCAAATAGTAGTTTTTCAATGGTAAATATTTTAAAAGTTGTCTCTTTTGTATTAATATTTCATTACCTAGTTTGTGGATAATTATCTACTCGAAATGAGGAAATGACTTTTTATTTGCATTTAAATAATAGAAATTTCTTATTAGTCACATTTATTTTGTCTGCTATTAGTTTGCAATTGCTTATTTTAATGCCAAATAATCAATATGCGTAATGAATTTGACTTCTATCGATTTTATATTTATACAAATGTAAGATTCGTTTATCCTCCGGGCTCGTCATTGTTGAAAAAGGTACTTATTCTTTCGAAGAAAAAATCTGTTGCAGTCTAATAATTACCGAAATTCGCGATAGCATCGATAGCAGTGTGTATGGGCCATACAAGTTTATGCATTACGAATAAAATTATTTTCTAACTAAATGGATAATGCATAACAAAAGAAGAAAAAAAAAACTACGATCTATGCTTTTACTTGGGAAATTCTATCTTTTTGCAAACTACACTACAGTTAGTTATATATACTTTGTCAAGACGATAAAATATATTCGTACGATAATTTGTATTATTTTTTCTATTTAGTAGACAAAAGAATGAAAGTAATAATATATCGTTACGGGTCCCTGCACATATGCAAAAAGTCATTACGCAACATTTTGGATAAAAGCAAATATAATTGCTTTTTTGCGTAAATAGAAATGTAACGATTATGAATATTTACTCATAAATTATCAAATTGAAAAATGATAATCATGCATGATTATTTGTAAAAACATGTGAGAAAATAAGTTATACGCCAGCTTGTTCATTCCGCGAGTCCAGATTTTATTTTGATTTTCTGTGTAGATTTTATGCCGAAAGTTCAGCCGCGTCTGTGACCTCAGTTCAGTTTATACAAACCGGCGTCCCCGAATTCCTATATACCGCGACTTAATCCCATTGCGTATACTTCAACTTCATTCCAAGCGTTACATTACCTTAGCATAATATGACTCTTGCATATGACTCAAGATGACTCAAGAAGCTAATGAAGGTTTATATCGAAGAACTTGTCGTTTTGCGTTTCTTTATTTCTAAATTATTTTACAAGAGTAATTCAGAGTTTTGGAGTAGCTTTATGCTAATTGGATACTGATAACGTCACGTAGCAATTTTTACCTTATCCGAAATTTAATTTAATATTCAATTATCTGCTATATATTGATTATTGACAATTCTATTCAAATACTTTTATAAACATCGAGGGTCCATTGTTGAAATATACCGATGGCATTTAAGCTTTTATTAATTAATGAAATATTTCAGCCCAATGCTGTTTTAAGTAAAGAGAAAATAAACAGTTTCACGCGTTTTCCATAATTATTATATTGTTATTATTATTGATTTAAATTCTGACTTAATCGAAAGATTAAAACTATTAAAGCTATTGGTTAGTTTGAAAATGTTCTTTCATTTAGGAAACGAAAATATATTTTACTCCAAGATTATTCGAAAACGTTAATACCTGTATATTATTAATATTTATACTTTAAGCTTGTAATCTTGTTTTCATAATATCGCTCGTGTATTCGTTATATAAATAGAACATTAAAACTCAAGCTTTTATAAGAAATTATCAATTGCCTTTATCACAAAGGCATTCACATTTTTTGTTTACCATGATAAATTTTCATAGTTTAAAAAATGTAATTAAATAATAATAAATCTTATAAAAATGTTTTTATTAAAAATGAAATAACTCCTAATGCATAGATTCCCCCCCCCCCATCCCCCCCACCATCCCATATTGTTTAGCAATTGCAAAATCGCATAAAAATAAGATATCAACATTTCAATATAAACATAATTTGAATCTTCAAACCAATTTTATTCTATTCACGATATATTTTTTAACCAATCTACAGAAATAAGAAGCGCCGAAAGCATTGGATTTTACACGTAACGTTTATTAATGGTGCATGCCGCCAATCTTCGTTCTTGTGGGTAAAGTTCCCATCCGATAAGACAAATGGAAGGAAATATCCATACTTCTTGGAAATATCTACATTCATTGCAATTCAATTTTTTCACGTGTCTTTTTTTTTTTTTTTTTTTTTTTTTTTTTGACCATCTAATCGTGAAATTGTGCTATAGATAGGAAGGGAAAACATTTCATGAATCATAGATGTTAAAAGTATGGGTTCTCGTTTTGAATTTAGACGCTTATAAGTAACACGCCAGCCGAGTAAAAAGAATAAACTGCATAAAAAAATTATCAAAAATAAAATTTACATTAACAGATTTGGTAAGATTCGATATTTTTAAAATGTAAAATATTACATTTTTGCCATCCATAATCGAATGCATTTCATAAACAAATTGAACGACGGTAAAACATTTAGTATTTATTATTCGAAATTAATATGCAAAATTTAGTATTTGAAATTCATACTTACAGTATTAATAGTAAGGAAAATGAAATTGAAACGTTAATTGAATTAAAATTTTGTTAGTAAATATTAATCTTCTCGTTACTAATTTTATTCAACTTATTATCATACAATAGTATTAGTATAGAATATTTTTGTAAATTGACAATATGATGAATTTACCTTATTTTGAGGAAATACATTTATTGATAATCCTCCTGTCGACTTTAAAAATAATACGTTATTTTATTAAGTTTCGAATAAAATTTTCATACCGATGTAATATATAACTAAACATTTTAAAAATGCTTTTTTAATTTTTTTTTTTCCATCCTTCTTATATTCTGTTAATCCGAATAATGTAAAATGTATATAATGATATAATTGGTAATTATTTATTTTATTATATAGTTAATAGTTTGATTATTAAAGTACATTTAAAAGTTTTCTATGTATTGAATTTTTAAGTGCGTTTCCGAATGTTTTGCCCCGAATTCAATAAAAACATTTTATGAAAAGTGTTGTCAGAAGCTTCAGAATATATAAAAATGAAAAATAACGTATTATAATTCCATTTCAAATATTAAGTAATAGGATGTTTTTCTTGAGATTTCTTTATGTTTTTCAAACGCATTTGTATATTCAAACAAGTCATAAAACGAAAATATAGAATATCATATTAAACTTGTATCAAATATGTATGTAGATAATATTAATATCTTATAATGATAATTGTGTATATTAAATATTAAATCTAGATAATCTTAAAATCTGTTATAATTTAATTTATTTTCAGATTTTGTACCAACTTCTACTTGATGTTTTTTTTTTTTTTTTTTTCATCTCAATTATAAAGTAAAGCTCTATACGTGAAAAAGTGTTAAAATCTTGTATAAAAATATTATATTTTTCAAATAAATGAAATATTATCCATATTGATTCATCATTTACTAAATGTGATCTGAAGTTATACGTATGCATATATCACTTTTACGAAAACTTTTAGAAAATTTTTACATAAACTTTTTAATCACCAAACAACTAACCGTTAAAATTTCGAAACTCTTTTAACATATCAAGTTATTACATTTAATATCATTGAATCGCATACATACTTGCATAAAAAAAAAGAAGAAAGAAAATATTTCTCTGAAACTAAAGATGATAGCTATAACTTTTTTCTTTTATTCAAATATTGCTGACAATTATATTAAAAAGTTATTACATTTAAAAAGAAAAATAAACAGGGTAATTTATAACTACTGTGATACCAAAAAATATTGTTAATTGTAAGTGAATTCGGAAGGGAACGTAAATATAAATATAATATTTTAAGCATTTTAACGAAAAGTTGATAAGTAAATTTTTTGTTTAAATTATATTTAATTTAATAATGTTATGTCTATTATATTTTGTAGACTATATGCTAATTGATTTAAAAATCGGTTGAATTTTTTTTTTTTTTTTTAATTTTATTATAACATATTTTATTTGCAAACTTATCACGTATTTAAGGCTTATAAATTATATATTGAAATAAATGTAAAAATCTAATACCACCTGATTTAAATAAATTATCATTTTACTGATCTGTAATTTATAATTTTAATATTTAATAAATACAAATTATTTGCCTGCATATAGAGTACATCTATGATGAATATAAAAGCAACCTGATTCAATAAAGTAATAAATAACCAATAATCATTTTAACATAAACATGAATAATCATAATTCTTTAAAAGGAAACCGTATAAAAATCTTTCTGAAAAGTATAATGACATTTTATATATTAGTTTTATCGCCTTTGTTTTTTATTATATTTTTAGTTTGTAATTATTGTAAATTAATAAATGAAAAACTACTTTTCGCTATAATTTGTGGTTTTCTATTGTAATACGCTAATTCATTAAAACAATTATATAAATATCGAAAAAACAATCTTGTATTTTATTACCGTATTTATCGTTACTAATTTTTATTTTAAAAATAAATGAGAACCTGTCTTATATATATATATATATATATATATATGTATGTATGTATATATTCTAATTCTATTTATATTTATGTAATCTACAAAGCGAAAGGAAAGTAACTAATTTCTATTGAAATTCTTACATATTATTGTACTAGTACATTAGACATAAATGCCGTCGTCGAAAAAATCTGACTATTCATCTACA
Source organism: Ceratosolen solmsi marchali (assembly GCF_000503995.2). Classification (NCBI taxonomy): domain Eukaryota; kingdom Metazoa; phylum Arthropoda; class Insecta; order Hymenoptera; family Agaonidae; genus Ceratosolen; species Ceratosolen solmsi. The sequence goes on along the minus strand of NW_011948424.1, from coordinate 1,127,068 downwards.
ATTATTTTACTTGAACTACAAGTATTGAGAGAAGCATACATAAAATGTCCATTTGATAAGAATGTGCATTACTGTTATAATTAAAAAATAATATAAGTTATATTAATGATTGTTTATTTTGAAATATACTTTGCGTACAGCCAACTTGATATATTGTCGTCAAAATAATAATTCTAATTCATTTTACAATTAGAAATGTACTTTACCTATGTTTTTGTAAAAATTATAACTTAAGAATATATTTTATATATAAAATAATGTGCAATAATGATAAGATAAATATTATCTTGAACTACCAGTTTATCTAGTTATACTAAAAGATGAAAAATTATATATAAGTCTAAAATTAGATAGACACAGTGAATTATTTGATTATTAAATAAATAAGGCATTATATCATTAAAAATTAAAAGCTTCTCCCAATGCGAATATTTTACTAATAATAACGTACGTTTGTATACCGCAAGAGAAGATTGTCAATAAATCGAATAGTCTAAACTTCTTCTTCGTCTACCCGAGGACAGAAATTCCTTCATCTTCTTGCATCTTTCTTAATATGTAAGAAATTGCGCTGACATAAGTCACTCTCGAAACTTCTCGACTTATCGATTTTTCACATCTACAACGAATTATCCAATCGCGTTTATTCACGAATATCTAAAGAACCGCTAGGCATAATGTAACTTAATTCTAACATTACTAATTTATAATAAAGTATGCAGGCATACCTCTGTTATCGTCAGATGAACTATAAACATTTTACCCTCGTAGTTGATTTTCTGGACCTCCGGCCAGCGGAAGTGATTCGTTTTACGAGAACCCTGAAACGTGAGGATTCCGCAATGATTGATTCCGAGGTATAACGGTGTACCTTTGTGATCCTGCAACAAAATAATCAATTGCTAATAAAATAATCGATGCACACCTCCGAGAACTTTCCGCAAAAATAAAATATTTAGCTTGGCATATCGTACGCTTGTACATCACATTAATCGCCATCGCTTTATTCATTATAATTAACTATTTCTTTTTTATCAATAAAACTATGTATAAAAGACCAATGGATTTTCTTTAATAACAATAAAATATGAATGTATCGTTACAAATTTTAAGAATAGTAACAAATTCAAATAGTGTCTATCCTAAACGCGTTGTCATGTACAAAATCTATTACAAATAATGCCAACCTATTGAGTGATCAACAGAATTTTTATATACACGATCATTGACGTCCATGGCACGTTTATCATCTATTCTCTCTCATTTATAGCAGACATAATGCCTCTGCTGCTCTCTTGTCTAAAACAAGAACAAACGATTCATTTGAAAGAAACGCCAAGCTCACTTTCGTGCACGCGATTATCGTTCATTGCATTATACATCGACACTCGCCTATTAAGATTTGTTACTCTATATTTATTTTTATTATAATCTTCATGGCTGAAGATAATTAAATAAGACTACTACAGCGAAATTTGGACATTCTGCCTATTGTTTAAGATTAGACGTTCAGTGTTAGGAAAACTTAGTTTTAAATGAATGTAAATTTATTATTTCAATCACACGTGATTGCGATGATTACTGAATACTGAGCTTTTAGTTTTAATTAATTTACACTATTTGTCCTTTCCAATTTGAAGGTGAATTTAATAATAAAGTTGATATAAAAAATTTACATTCTATAAATAGGGTTCATTGGTAATTTTTGAACATTCTATAGAGGGCGCTGCAACTGCAACATTAATTTTTAATCGCTTAAATTACGATGTATATTTAAGAGCTCAAGTGTCAGCCTTTAAATTTATCCATTTTTTTTTTTTTTTTTTTTTTTTTTTTTTTTTTTTTTTTTTAATACAAAGTAACTATAAATACTGCCAAATAATTTTTGACATTTTGCAAACATGAAAAAGTTAAAGCAACAATTTTTTTTCACATATAGATTATATTAAAAAAAAATATGCCGGATACGAACTTATAGTTATTTTAATAAATTTTTAGAAAACAAGTAATCCATATTATTATATGTCGTTTGAGGGAGATAAAAGCTTTTATGAATTGTTGAAAATCCTGTGATTGTTATAATTTCGTTGTATGATTTCTGCAACATTAATTTTTAATCGCTTAAATTACGATGTATATTTAAGAGCTCAAGTGTCAGCCTTTAAATTTATCCATTTTTTTTTTTTTTTTTTTTTTTTTTTTTTTTTTTTTTTTTTAACGGGAAAAGCTCGACAACAAATACAAACATACAATTTATGCAATTTTTTCGATCGTCATTGCACATACGCCAAACTGTTGAGTAAAATCTTAGTAAATTATTTTCTCACAATTGTTTGGCGCATATATATATATATATATATATATATATATATATATTTTTTCTTTTAATTATTTATAAAATTTTGCATTTTTCGTTTAATGGCGATGGTAGAAATTCGGGCTGACGCTGATGCATCAGATCCTTAATTTATCTTAGTTTCCTCGTGAAATCTCAACGTTACTATATGGGGCAAAACTACTATACACCTCGACCAAAAGCAAAATATCCAGTCACGTCTGAGTCTTCATGACAGATCCAAGTTTAAAATCTTGCGCCTGCATATACTTTAGGAAGTTCTACTTACATAGAATAATGTGTTACGTATGTTAAACTACAGGCTTTCGCTTCTAAATTATTATAATGTTAAAAAAAAAAAACCTAAAGAAGTAAGATTTGGCTATGTTTATTAAGAAGATGACACGAGAGCAATTGTGCAAAAATAAAATGGACACAAGAATGTACCGACTCGTTACATATTTATATGTTTTGGAGGAATTTCGAGAACATTTGCTAACCAGTAAAATTAACTGTATAATAAAAATATTGTAATTACTTGTACATGAAAGTAAATCTAATTAAAGATTAATTGACAAACTTTTAATAACGTTTATTGCAAATATCTAATGATTTATCAATAATGAATAATTTATATAGTCGGTAAAATAAATTTAACATGTAAAATTTTACAATCATGATTATCGATCAATGATTGTTAATCAAAATTATTTTCAATAATTGCTAATATGTCATCTTTTACTCGTAATAATACTTATTTACAATGTTGTTTTTTTTTTGTTTGTTTTTTTTTTTTTTTAAATTTAATTGTTTCATAAAACAATAAGAAACAAAAATAATCAACAACAATAGTGATATCTTTATATTAAACGCAGTTTTTACACGATAAAATGATTGATATTGAAATTCTATGAGCATTTAAACTATGAATTCTGTTTATACGGGTGGCTCAATGGATAAAACAGAAAGTGATTCAAAAAGGCATTCAATAAATATATGAATAACAACATATTAATAGTTCGTATTCCCGTCAACTACATAATTGGCTATGATTTTTTTTTTCTTTTATGAATACCCAAGTCGAAATAAATATAAGAATTAACGAATCGAAGTGGTATGTTTTATATAATATACGTAAACTGGGATTTAACAATAGCGAAAACCCTTACAAATGTAACTTCTTTTTGATAAAACTCATTAACCATACCTAATATTCAAACACAATCGCATTTCAATATGGAAAGAAAGGTAGCGCTTGCATAAATAATATAAATAGCGCCATGCAATTATTATTGTCAGATTGTTGCTTGTTTGAAATAGCTAGAACGTAGATATTTACATGTAAAGTCAACACATGAACAGTTAGTTATGCATGAGCTGAAGTGCGAACGGGGCGCAATGTGAAAATACAAGTGAAATTGCAAGTCGCGAGACCTTGATGAACTGCGAGACAATTCTCAGCGAGTTTAAGGGTTTAAATAAAAAATTTCTTTACAAGATTCTTAAAAACACTGAATACTGTAAGCGCAACTCATTTAGGAGACTTTATTTTAGAATTTATTCAAGATTTATTTGAATTTGTTGATGTAATCCTAGCATCGTTTTATAAATAATACCTGTGAATGCGCTTATTTATGGGGATTGCAGCACTCGTAGCGTCTTGTGTAGCATCGTGTAATGTTGAATACTCAAAAGTAATTGCCGATAAAGATCTCAATTACCTACGATCGTTACTATTTATTGTATTAACCTTTCTTTCCGAAGTTTATAGAACTTTCAGATGTAGATGATTGCAATTTCTTAGACCTGAGCAGCTTAGACAAGAATCCTTAGAATATTGGTGTGTCTGGTTTCAATTTAGTCATGTAGTGAGTATTTATTGTAATGCACACGTTTACCAAGCAGTCGATTTTTAAAAGATCAATGATTGAAGAAAGAAAGTTAGAAAATCATTAGTATATAAGGCTTGTATAATTATAGAAATTTTCTTTTACGTAAGGTAATAATTCAATTTTTTAAACTATTGTATAATGTCATAAATAAGATAAGAGTAATACGATTCCCTCCCCCCCCCCCCCCCTGTATTTATGGATTCCGTTCAATATGAAATAATTAAATTAAACATTTCTCAATTATAAAGGTGATACTTTTTTCTCTACTTTGTGCAAAATGTCAAATGGTATTGTTTATATAAGTTTATTCAATTAAAAAGCTTTACGCTTTCTCATGATCTATGTATTCTCTGTACTTATTTTTATACAAATATAATAAAGATGCTTGGGTATAAATAACATTAAAGAGAAATTCTCTTTTATTACGAAAGAATTTATCTTCAGTTTGTATTTTCATTATGAGACTGAGTTACGTTAGTACTTTGAGTTTACGTAGTAATTTAACTTTACATGGACTTTCTATCCCTATATATGCAATTTATATCGAGGCGATCGTTGAAGTGTTGAAAATATTAAAATGAAATTATGCTTTGTTAAAAATATAAAAAAATACGCGAAAGTAAAATTTAAGGAACTAGCGGATTTTAAACAATTTAATTGATCTATTTATTTTATAAATATATGTTTACAAGTAGATTAGTCCAAGATTTTTAAATTTAGAACAGCGAAATTAGTATTGCTTGATTTCATGAATATTTTTTCTGCCTTTTATATTTTCTGTCAGATTATTAATTTGCTGCTGTTGTTGTTGTTGTTGCATTTAATTTTATTCTTCAATATTGTTCTTATTGAAATTCATGAAATTAATTGGAAATACATCATATTCTTAATTGATAGATACTTTTAAATATATACACAGTTTACATAATACAGTGTAATGTTTTGACCTTCGATTGAAACATTTTCGAAAATGATATCGACTAGAATATAGAGGATTCAATATTTATTCATATAATTGTTTTTAATCATTCATAACTAAATAATGTATAATTTAGAAACATTTTTTGTTGAAAAAAAAAAAGGTTTAATTCGATATTGAAATGGTAATTTCAATTTCAATTTCAACACTTATTCTCATACATTCGCACTCTGAACATGTACAAATTAAAAAAATCTCAAATATTAGATATAAGAATTTTTATTATTTCTAATATTATTAATGTGATTAAGTTATTTCCAATTAATTTCATTTATTCGAAAAAAGATGTAATTTTAAATTAAATATTTCATTATTTACTATAATATTTAAATAATCTGAAACTTCTGATATTAATAATAATATAGTGTAAGTCTTATTAATTACACGAAGAGAAAATATCGCTAATAATATCAAATATCTTTTGGCAAAATTAATTAAATTTTGTAACTTTGTCACTATAAAAAAAAAAAAAAAAAACAAAAAAAACAAAAAAAACAAAAAAATCATACAATCATTGTAACAACGTGGGTGTTCAAATACATAGTTTATTATCAAAACTTACCGAGGTAATATACGATCTGTACTAAATTCTCGTCGATATTTAACAGTCAAAATTATATCAAGATTCTTAAGTAATCATACACATTCATTGGTACGTGTAAATAGACTCACACTAATGATGATACCGGTGTACATTCGTAGGAGCATATGTACAGATAAACCAAACGATAATGATCTAAAGTTTCCGAGTTGATTTCCCTGGGCTACAATAGTACCGCGTCACGGCTCCACTTGAACCAACGTATATTTTCATAATTTTTTTTTTTCGTGCTTGCGTATCCTCGTGCACGTATGTTTCAAGAATTGTGCAATAGACCATTTTTAAGCGCTTCATTATTGCATTTTTGCAGTGCAAAAGTTTTTAATAACTTTGAATTTAAAACGTTTGAAAGTTGAGAAATATCTTGCAAGTTATTGGTGATAAATTCCTTAACGTTTTTTAATAAACGTTTTACCTCAATATTATTATACATAGCTTCAGTATAGGTATAGGTATAATATAGATATAGATATATGAATAATTAATATTGTAGATATTATGCGTTAGAAAATCCAATATTTTCCGCATTAATGTAAATATTTCTCTCCCCCCCCCCTCTCTCTCTCTCTCACTCTCTCTCTCTCTCTCTCTCTCTCTCGCCAATGTATTACAGCGCAGTGTTATTGTGAAAGTGTTGTGTTGTGATTAATTAAATTTATTCCCAATGTTTCTCTCTATGTTACTTACAAGCATTTCTGTTGTATTATTAATTAAAATATAATATACTAAAAAATAAATAAAAACCAAACAAAAATTATATATATATATAAAAAAAAAAAAAACAAAAAAAAAAAATTAATAATAATAATAATTAAAAGTTAAAAACGATGAAATATTAAATACAAAAATAAAAGAAAATAAAGAATTAATGAAACTATTAGGTGATTAGTATAAGTGGGACTTTTTCAAGAATACAAATTCTGAAAAGATTAAGTGTCAATATTATTGCTCGACATATATCCTAATTGTGGATACATTCGGACTCATTCTTGTTATTTGAAAAATCAACAAATATGATAATACAATTTCATCTTATATTACATTGATATTTCGAGATATAATAAATGAAGACAACTATGTGCTCAGACTTAAGAAATAATTATTCTTCTCAAAAATATACGCAAAGTGCCGAGGATTTACTATCGCTTGCAATTAATATGACGGAGCCGAATTCGAGTAGTTGGAGACGAACAAAAGAGCTTGAAGATGTTTTGAAAAATCACGATGTTTTTGAATCAGAAGTGGAATCGAAGCACAGAATTGTTGTATTAAAGTACGTTCTTATTTGAAATATCGTGCGAAATTATTATTTTTTTTTTTTTTTTTTTTTTTTTTTTGTCACTATTAATAGTCTACTGAAATATTAAAAATGTTAATTCTTTACTTAATATTACAATGAATTCAAACGATATTTTTGAGTTGCGGCTGATTTTTATTAAAATTCATTATTTATAGTTCTGTACAAGTCTGGTAAGTTATGTATACATTACGTAATCACATTATTAAATTTCATTTAATTAAAGTATACACAAAATTTATTTGTTTTAAAGAGAATTATATCGAGGCAATACAATTTGAAAATTGCTATATTTACACTTCAGAATTAAAAGATAAAGAAAATTAAATGTTTTGTTTTGTTTTTTTTTTTTTTTTTTTTTGAGAACGCTCTGAATCATTTTCTAAGAATTTTTTTTATATTATCATGTCATTGCTTAAAATATAATAATAAGAATATTTATTCGTTAAATCACGTAAGATTACATTTTTTTTATTTCGCATAATTTATTCTTTATTCAAATGAAATACAAGAAAATTATTCTATAAATTTTTTTATAAATTATTAAACAGATAGTATGAAGATAGAAGTAAAAAGTAAAAATTGTAATAATTTAGCATTATGCTTATTAACGTTATAATTAAAAAAAAAAAAAAAAAAAAAAAAAAAAAAAAAAAATGCTATACATTTTTATTTACATTAGCAATAGGAAAGTAAATTCAGTAGTCATTTCTTATTTGTCCGAATTTCTTCACAATTTACAATAAATATTGCTATATGTTATAATAAAATCTATGTTTAATTGTAACAATGTTTTTATTACGTTAATTATACAAATATATAATCGATCTTTGGTTATATAATTTTTTTCATTATATCTAACACGATTTCCTTGTTTAATGTTTAATGTTTAAGAAAAAGAGTATCGTTATAAATTAGGTGAATATTTTTTATCGAATATTTGTGCCATAAATTATTTCAAAATAATCAATTTTAGCATATACACTCGTATATTATTTTCTACAATGTACAACGAACTTTTTAAAGAATAAAATTCAATACAATATTGTACTTTAATATTAATATTGTAAATAACTGTAAAAAAGTATTGTAATTAAATTATTCTGACAATTGATTAACATCACTAGATGGATTTATTTTTCATTTTTCATTTTTCATTTAAATATTGTATAAAGTAGGCGCCTGGAGAGGTTGGTGATTAAATATCTTATATAATTGTTCCCCGTCACTGAATAATTGTAATAAAACATATTTTTTAGCCAATTAAATACGCTTGTTAAACAATGGGTAATAGATCTGAGCATTGCAAGGAATATGACTCCGGAAGAAGCAGTTAGAGTTGGAGGTAAAATTTACACATTTGGATCGTACAAATTAGGCGTGTATCACAGAGGTGCTGATATTGACGCATTGTGCGTTGTTCCTCAACACATACATCGATCGGATTATTTTACATCCTTTTTTGAATTACTTAAGATGCAACATGAAATCAAGGAATTAAGAGTAAGTTTGGACCTTTTTCGTCCCTTATTTATTTACTTCCTTAAACATTCTTATTGTTGACTATCATTCGTTCTAATTTTTTTTTTTTTTTTGTTTTTTTTTTTTGTTTTTTGTTTGTTTTTAACGAAAGATTTGTCATTAGAGAAGCATGTAATGCTACGACTAAAGAAATGATTGTGATCCATGTTCACTTGTATTTTCAAAAATTTAATTATTTCGTTTAAATTTTTAGGCAATCGAAGAGGCATTCGTACCTGTCCTAAAGATGAAGTTCAATAATATAGAAATCGATATGCTTTTCGCTAGATTAGAATTAAATGAAATATCAGAATATTTAGTAAGTTATAATAATATTTATCTTTCATTATGCACTTATTTCTTAAGTAATTGCCTTTGAAATTGCGAGTGAGTTGAAATTTTGAAAAGATTCACGAAGTGAATGATGCCAGTAATTATTGCGAACTAAATTCTAAAATTTACTATTAATCAGTTCAACTTTTATCACTTTAACATCTTAATTTCACGTTATGTGTAGGATTTGAGAGATAATATGCTGTTGGCGAATCTCGATCCGAAATGCGTCCGAAGCTTAAATGGCTGCCGTGTAACAGATCAAATACTCCGTCTCGTTCCCAACATTGAAAATTTTCGACTGGCATTACGTGCCATAAGATTATGGGCAAAAAGTAATAACATCTTAAAAAAAAAAAAAAACTCTATCCATCGAATAAAGATTGCACTAACGTGTTTTAATATATTTCAGAAAAAGGCATTTACAGCAATATATTGGGTTACTTTGGCGGTGTGTCCTGGGCGATATTGCTTGCAAGGACGTGCTTACTCTATCCGAATGCCGATGCGACAATATTGATAGAGAAATTCTTCTTAATTTTCTCGTTGTGGAAGTGGCCAGCGCCTGTGTATTTAAAGCCGCCGGAGGACGTTAATTTGGGCTTTCCGGTTTGGGATCGACGGGTAGGTTGTTCCACGATTGGATGAAACTTCGTTTACCTTAGAACTTTGAGCCACTGTTAATTATTAATAATATTGATAGAAAGCTGTTAGTAGTGATTTTGTCATTCGATATTTTGTCCCAAAGCAAATGCAATTGGAGCGTTCAATTAGGTATACGATTTATTAGAATAGCCAGAGCAGTACTGAGTGGCATGTAATGTATGTATTTATAAACCAAAGTAATAATAGTAAAAAATCTATGATATTCAACAATAGTATTTTAACAATATTAAGAAATAAATAAATTTTCATTATAAATAACAAAAAATTTATCATTTTATTTCATAGTTTACAGATGAAAGATGTTTTTTAAAATTAATTGAAGTCGCTCATACTTCTATTATATATTTTCATTGATTTATTTATTCTAAAATGATATTATATGCTATTCAAAAACATTATAGAACATCGAGCTTCAATTATAAATAAATAAATAAATAAAAAAGAAAATGATGGAATTATAAAAATAACCCGTAAATGTCAAAGTCGTTCAATTATTTCGATAAAACTTTGCTATTCATTGAATTTTTAATATATCAGATATAATAATGTTATTAATGATTAATAACGATATCGCGAGCCATTAAAATAAACATTATAAATGAAAATACATCATTATTGTAATTGTGCTTAATTCATAATAATTTGAAATAATAGTAATAGATTTTTTTCGCAATGATCTGAAATTGTAATGTAAGCCAATTCAAGCTAATTTCAAATAAGTCATTTCATACGATCATGAGATATTAAAAATGATCGATCGTGCCTTCGTTACAGGTTAATATTTTAGATAGAGATCACTTGATGCCCATTATAACACCTGCGTATCCAGAACAAAATTCCACATTCAATGTATCCGCATCCTCGAAAGCCATTATACAAGAATCATTTGATAATGGTCTATTAATTATCAAAGAGATCATGATGGGCGTGACTAAGTGGGACGCATTATTCGAGCCAGCATTTTTTTTCGGTAAATACAGACACTACATTACACTGTTTGTTGGTAGTCCATCGACGGGACATCATATCGAATGGTGTGGATTCATCGAAGCGAAAATACGACATTTGATAGGTACGAGTTATGATGACATACATTAAAATTATTACACGTCTTCCTAGTAAAAAAAAGAAAAAAAAAAGAAAGAAAAAAAGGTTAGTTTTAATGGCAATTTTTTGAGCATTTTCATTGCAATTGATGTAACTTTAAAGTGTTGGATATATGAGATGAGTTATTGCTTGCCGTTCGACATAATTGCTTTTTCATGAATTAAGCCTTTCAGTTTCATAAAATCATATAATATTATTTAGTATGTTTAGTATATCGAACAAACGGGTAAATATTTATCAAGACTTTTAAGTAAGTTTAATTATTGAATGAAAATTTATGGAGAAAATGTATTTCAATGTAATAATTGATAATATGCAAATGTGAAAAAATATTTAACATACCCGTTATTATTAGAATTTTCAGCATTGTCGCTCGCTAAAATGTTAATTAAGCTTTCCATTTTATAATTTTCATTTTATAAAACTAACTGTTTCTTTACATTTTTTAATTTGTTATTAAATATTAATAATTCTATTATAAGAATAAAAGAAGAAAAAAAACAAAAAACAAAACAAAAAAAAAAAAAAAAAAAAGAAAAAACAAAAAAAAAAAAATAAATAAATAAAATTAACAAAACAATAAATAAGGTACCTTGGAGAGAAATCCATATATTACGTTGGCACATGTTCATCCAGAAATGTTTACACCATTAAAATTAAATAAAACCAACCACTGCTGCTCCGTATGGTTTATTGGTTTGGCTTTCAAGAAGGGAGAAACTTTAAATATTGACCTAACAGATGATATCCAGATTTTTATCGATACAAGTAATCACTTTAATAAGACATAATATTATTCACCTGTTATTAAATCGGCGGCTATTTTACCGAATGACCATTATCTGATTAAAATTTAATTATTTTTTGTAGACAGGTGTCTGTAATCAATACGCATGTAATTATAAATTTTGTAACAATTTTACTTATTCTTTTTAGCAAAAAGACAAGCTGAACAAATTAGGTTGCTTAAAGAAGATATGACTTTAGAGGCAAGATATATAAAAAAGAGGGAATTAAAGAATTTTATTTCACCTTCATTAATTAAAAGAAAGAGAAAAGTATGTAAACAATTATTTTATAGACTTTTAATTGATAGCAGATAAATAAAACGTAAAATATTTTTATGCACTACTTTCCCTGTGAACAATTGGTGCACTTTTAGATTGTAATATTATTATAATTTTATACGAGCAGATGTCGACTGGAATTCAAGAATGCAAGAACATTATTGATAATCGAGACGGGTCATCGAAAGGTCAAAGTGACTTTTCATTCGGAAAAAGGAAATTGGATCAATTTCTTGATAGCGTTGATAATCATAATTACAAAAAGCTAAAAATGCAACATACTAGCTTCAATAGAATTCAAAATTATCCCAAAGTCGTATCATTATATTAGAGAGATTTAAAATAATTTAAATTTTACATGAATAATTGTTCAATTTAATAATTTGATCGAAGATCTCAAACCGATGATCGTTAGATTTTAATGATAGAAAATTTCTATATAAGCGTTTTAGTTAAAAATGGTTATTACAACAATTCATACATAGACTAAACATTATTGTGCACTTTTTAATGTTTAACCACTGTATAGGCGATTGAAAATTTTATACAAATGTAAAAGCGAAATTATCTATTATATTTGTAAAAGAAAAATTTTATACTTAGCCGAATTACTTTTATTAGCGTCTAAAGCTTTTATTTCTACGAATATCATTATAATTCTTATACCAGTCAGTATCCATTCACTCATTAATTAAATTACATTTGTGTTATTAAAGTATTTAAATTATTGGCTAAAATCTTATCGAATTTTATAATCTGTATAATCTGTATATCTATATTCTATAATATAATATATTATATAGTATAATTCTAAAGTGTATATACATTTATAATAGGAATACGTGTCCAATATTTTTATAACGTAAAATTATAATTTATAAAAACTAAATTAAATTATTCTGAATTAAATAGTAGTTTATTATTTATTATTATTATTTTTTTTTTCAATTTCAAATAAATATCTAAACTCTTTTCAATGAAATTGATTGAAAAATTTGTCGCCATTATATTGCTACATCTACTCTAATGAAATTCTTTCCATTATTTTTTATTATTGGGTTACATTATATTGTTATAATAATTTATTTGCATACTGTTTAATATAGTACAATTAATAATAATAATAATAATAATAATGATAATGATGATAATGATGATAATGATAATAATGATAATAATGATAAGAAGAAGAAGAAGAAGAAGAAGATGATGAATATATATATATATAATAATTGCAATGACCAATAGTGAGTGTAACGAGATTTTGTTTCAAGGGCAAATTATTGTAATCTTTTCAGAATTCTACAGATAATCGAAAATTGACGAGTTAGATTAGTATTGTACTCATGTTTATATAAATGTCAGCGTCAGTGGATTGATCTGTGTATGCGCATGAGTGTGTGTGCTTACATGAAAGCATAGAATATGTAAATTATTACAAACAAAATTGTGTAATAAATTTTGTAATTTAATAAAAACAATCCAATTTACATTTTTAAACATTGCGTGAATAATTTGTATTATTTGTTAATAATACTCTGCATACATTTTTTATAAAATATTTTTTAAATAGCTATTAATTGTAAAATACTGTAAAACGATAAATAAAATGTGATCATAAAGTTTATGAATTATTATATTAGCATCTTTATTTATTAAACATTATTTGTAGATTATTATTGGGCAATAAATTAAAAAATTTTGCATTGTTCTAGAAAATTTTAATATTAGTAACTAATTTATAATTCCTTAACGTGAAACGGTAATAATTTTAATTAGAATGTATTAATAATTTAATTAGAATTTCTGTAATTGTAGCATAACAAATAATTGATATTTATTTATTTATTTTTTGTATAGAATGCCTACAGTGCTCACTGTGGTTATTTAAAAATTTTCAATAACTATCGTCACTAAAGTACTTTTATTAGTTTCGATATACAATATATTCGTTATTTTCAAATGAATACATACAAAGGATTAATTAAATATAACTTTACAAATATATTATTTTACACTATTTTATAAATAATTTATTTTTTTATTATCGACAATAAATATTATATTTTGCATATATATAATATATATATATATATATATGTATACAACTTTATAAGTATAAATAATATTAAAATATATAGAATTGGATTAGAGAAAGTATCTGTATAAATTATTAAATAATGCGACAACAGAAGAATATGTTACGGATCGAGAAATTTTCTCACACCGTTGATCAAGACAATTTATTTCACGCAAATATTTCAGTTTGCGATTGCATGCAAAATAATTTCTAATGTAATAGCAATCCTGTACATATGCAGTTGCGGCGGTTTTGAGTTTTTTTTTTTTTTTTTGTTTGAAGGCAATTTTCCGAGGCGCTGCTTGACTCTTTGGACTGAATGATTATTGCGATCGATATGATCGATATAATCGAGAGATGACTCTTGAAGAAGTGAAATATTTTCATTACTAACCACCTGTTTAAATTACACTATTAAAATTTATACGTGAAAATTTAATACTTTGATTTATTCATTATATTGTGATTTGTTATATGTAAATTAAAGTATCAGTATTTCTTTTTTGACTTAACTATAATGTTCTGACTGATGCCATTGTGCTTCATAGTAAATTACTTAAGTAAACATTTTTTTCCACTTTATAAACAATTAACCTAATGATCCTTATTTCTTAAATGGTAATTATTTTAAATTTAAAAATATGTGCGTTTTGTGATTAATCAATGAGCTTAATCATTACATTACAATGCTTGTAATTAAATATACCGGGGAAAAATTTTTAAATTGAAAAAGTAAACATTACATTACTTAAAATCAAGATGTTCTTTTAGATTAACATTGAGAAATAGAAAAAAATTTATTTAAAGATAATGCAATATACATTTTTATTTTATTAAAACTATTTGAAATCATCACTTTAATCACTATTATCACATTGCTATTTTTTCAAAAAATTGAATACTTTATTTGAACTATCATATAAAAATAATATGAAGAGATATGCTTTGACGAATCAAATATTAACGACATAATAACATTAAATACCGCAATATAAAGGATTTAATACTTAAATCCTAAATATTATTATGATATTAATATCCTAAATATTATTATTATTTACTCTTGTACATTATTATTACATAAATCAAATTATAATAGCATAATAAAATGAAATAATGCAATAAAAAATCTTTAATGCTCACATCTTAAATACTACTTTAATATTGTATTATTTATTATTGTATATTATTATTACTAATAAAAAGATAAAATTTTAATCAGTTATTGATTTATATTGTTGGTCTACAATTTTTTTTGTTGTACAATGAACTATTACCTCGTATATCTAAATATGATTTACTTTTATATTTACGTGTGGATCTAATAAAAAAGGTGTGAACTGAAAGATGAAATAGAGCATAATAAAAACATTTTTATAATTTGAAAATGGCGTACAGCTCTCATTGTATTATCTAATCAATGTTTTGTGTAGTATAGTCTGATCTTCATATACATTATGAAATTGTTCATCTCATTCAAATTTAATCATGATGTATATTGTATATCGTACGGAATTTCTTGAGTGTATAGTACTTGAGAAAGATATTTAATCATTAACATTTAAGACTGGCATAATTATACTATTTACTAAAATTTTGAATTTTTTCCTTAACGATTTGAATAACAAAAATTGTTATTCAAATTTTTGTTATTTTTGTTATTTTTGTATTTTTGTTATTCAAACAAAGTACTGAATGATATATTATCTATAATAATTCTATCGTAGTTGAAAATGTTAATATTGTAATTATTAAAGTTAGTTTTCAATATTGTGCATAATAAGACATATTTTAAATATTTGCTCATTTAATCTATAATGATGAATATTGTATTTATAAAGTAGATTGATTAATACATATCGCGTGTTGATTTTTTCTCTCTTCATTTTATGACAATTGAATTTTAATACAAAGAACTTGTATCGTTAGAATAAAAATTAGATGAATTATCATTTTAAATCGTAATAAAATAATATCATTGTTCCAAGTTTTTGATGTAATTATATTGAAAAACATTCAATAAAAATATTTTTTATTACTTCTCTATCCTTTATGCATTGATCAAACATAATTTTTATTATGCCCCATGTATTTGCGTTTAACATAGTAAAGTTCAATAATAGAGAATTTTAAATCGATATATTAATAAAATCTTAATATCTAATTCTGTATTATTTGAATTATTATTCAACTATTATAAGTAAATTTAATTGTTGAATATTTAATTCACCGTAGAATTTGTATTAATTATAAAAGATAAATAAATAAATAAATATTAAATAAGTAATTCAATAAATACTAATGGAAAGTTTGAACAATTTCTGTATTTTCTATTTATTTCTACAGAACATATTCTCATTAAATTTATATTATGCGTAAGTTATTTCGCATATTAGTAAAAACTATTATAAAGTATGCTTTGATTGAATTTTTTCTAGCCGGCATAATGTTTTTAAAAAAGTAAGGTATAAATTAAAATATATAATATAAAAAATTTATATACGTCATAGAATGATTATTATATTGGTTGATTTTTCGCTTCCAATCTTCATCTATTATATATTATTTTTAATATATTATTTTTATCTCAAAAAAAAAAAAAAAAAAAACCATAATAGTTGTATTATAATAGAATTAAGATTTTCATTGTGATCTTCGTACTCTACATGATTGTACACACATGATTATATATTTATAAACGATGTTTATATTATCAATAAATGGTATCTTACGTAATTAAATGCACATATACTGTCAACCAGTATCATACACCACATTACAATCTTACACTTCGTTAAAATTCTATTCAAATTACATATATGTGAATTAAATTATGAATTAAGGTATACGGGAAAAAGAAGATTTTTTCTTGCTTCGATTTTTAAATAAATTGTAAGGGAAAATGGAGCATATTCATGGAAATCAATATGCCTTTATATACAGATGGATATTGACGTGCGTATTGCTTTACATAAATGAAATGGAAATTGTATTGAATTAATGGAGAAAATAAATCCTGTAATATATAATATGAGATTATAACTTTGTGATGAAAAAGAATATTTTCTTATTTCTCTCATTCAGAATACTTTATTGGAGATTATGTAACAGGATCGTGCATTATTATCTTTTATCCATTATTGCTTCAAATAGATGAATTTTAGAAACATTTAAACATTGAAAGAGAATAATAGATATATTCGGGTATATGGATAATGAACAAACTCGATATAAATCTTTCTTCGTCCGCTATGTATAAGATTATTTTGCCTTACAATATACATAAAGACATTTAAATGTATTATATATTAGACTTGATGATAATCTGTGCAAGTTTTCTTAATTTATATATATATATATATATATATATATATATATATATATATATATATATGTATTGATAAGTGTAAATTTCAATTATAATTTTCTTTATTTTATGGCGTTGAATAAAATTTATTTTAATAATGAGGCCAAAGTTGAAAAGTAGTTTTTAGAAAAGTTTGCATTATTTAAAATAAAGTTTCTATTTAATCAAAGTAATTTGGATAATATTTTTCTTTTGCGTAAATCTTTATTTCTTCTTTTATTTAAAAGTATTATTAATAAATGTATCGCAGCTGATTCTACATTAAAATATCAATTTATACAAAAAAATCATTAAAAATTTAATTAACTATGCACACATTGTTAGTTTTTATTAAGTATGTAGCCTCGACTTAACAAATAATATTAAAAATTTTCCTAATATGTTGATATTAATAATCAAGTATAAAAATAATGTATATTTATTCTTGTGCTGTCTTTTATTATGAAATTTATTTGAAATGTAAACATTATTGGAAAATGTTATTGTTGTATCGAAAAGTAGATAATTCGGTATTTCGAATTTAACGACAAATTAAGATTTCGTGTAATATTTTCCGCAATAAAATGAAAACAAACATTATTCTATTCATACGGATGTACCTTCTTTGACGTGTTAACGTTATAAGATTATTTGTACTGGAAAGATCCTTTGGTTCCTGCATATATATTTCGCTACAAATTAATTAGTATAATGAGAGCTTTAACGAGCAAACCATGTCTTTCATATCTTGAAGTACACTCGATTTACTTTAATTTACTTTTAACATTACGTTAACAATTTATTTAACCTAAAACCCCTTTACGTATTATTATGTAATTTAAATTACTTCAAAAAAATTTTTAATTAAAGCACTGAATTTGAAAAATTTTAAATGTGTTAAATTTAATTATTTATAAATATATACGCATTGCCAATACTATTACCAAACTTCATTTATAAAATTTACATTTATAATCAGATTAAAATAATGTATATAAAAGAAAATTATTTATCGATAAAAAATTATGTATCTTATCACAGTATTAAATTACAATTTACAGGATAACTGTACATGATACGTATATGTTACACGTATATAAAATATAATAAATAAAGGGGTTTATACGAAATTAGGATGGACTTTAATTGTCTGATGTCGATAAGTAAAAAAGTAATCGAATATATAAACAAGATATTTTCTAGTAATGTGCACATTTATAGATAGCGAATGGTATTAGTAATGTTAGGGTATTTTTTTTTTTTTTTTGTTTTTAAATTACTTGCGACAACAACATTATTCCACATTCAGTAAAATGACTTTGCAGATAATAAATATGATTATGTTTTTTTTCTTGTATATCCTAGTCTAGTTTTAAGAGGAAGATTTCCATATTCGAGTACTCGCACCTTTTATGCCATTAGACATATTCTCGCAAATATACGCTCGTATCATTGAACTCGAGTGCGAATATTACATAGTAGTGCGGAATTACATAAATCAGGGCCGATTCAATGTGGAAAGGGTTTCCTTTACTAGCTTCTCGCTATATGATTTAATACCAAAAATCTCGATGTGAATGTGATTTTGTAATTGTTTTATATACTTCCGTTTGCCCAAATTCAGAATTACTGCTTTTATAATGAACTAACAACGCGAGTCTGTTTAAGTATCTCGTATAAGTTTATGAATTTATGATATATTTATTATCTTGAATTTTTTATTTAAATTTCAATTCATTAATTGATATAGAATTTATTTTATTGTAGAATTTTGTTGGTGGAATAAACATTTTAGCAATATTTTCGTAATAGCGTATCTTTTTTCTTGCGTATTTTCTTTTGAAATTAACTGACATTAATTTTACTTTTGTTAGAAAAATATAACAAATTAAAATGTATTAAACGATAATAGTTTTGATTATTTATTTTATTATATATTTATCTAAATCAAGAATATTTAACAAATAATTTTCTTATTAATATGATAAGAGAAAAAGTATGTGAAATAAAATACTAGTAAATTTTCTTCTATATTTCGTATTCACAGGTAATACATATATATATAACGCGAAGAACATTATTTCAGTCCATTTAAAAATATAAAGTACATCAAAATTTTTAAATAAAGTAAAAAATCTGCCAGTTTAAGTTTTTGTAATACCGAGAGCTGAAAATGTACAATATGGTAGATTGGGTCATTTGAATTCTTGCTGAATATAAAATTTTGAATTCAAGTCTTATATTCACAGTAAATTCATGCTTGCTAACTGCAATAATACATAGTCATCACATCTCTTTCAGACTCTTTCCATTCCTTTATTTCTATTTCATTATCTCTTCGCTTCTCTGCCTCATTATTTCACATAAAGTCATTGCATCAGGCATTAACATAAGCATGGGCCAAAGCCACATTTAAGAAATCTAACATGACTATAACGAAACTGTAAGGGGAAATAAAATATTTAGAATTAAACAACTTTATTGTAAATTGAAGAAGGAATTAAAACAAATATATCTGTATAAATACAGATGGTAAATAATGCATAAATTTCGAATAAGGTTATAAGAAAACTAGCTAAAGAAATATTTTAATATTGACAATTCGTAAAACTATGTGTGTTATACTGCAAAGTAAAGTTATTAATATTTTTTTCTCACTTATCTACACACACACACACACAAAACATATATATATATATATATATATATATATATATATATATATATGCAGGATAATTTAGATAAAATAATATTTATAACATACATATAAAAGTCTGTATATTTATTTATCTATTAGATAACGAGGGAAGAAACACAAAAATGTGAATGAACAATTGGTAAAGATATATAATAAATGTGGCAAAATAAATTATTCATAAGTATATAGAAAAGACTCGGCTTAATAAGGCAACTAAATTAATTTCCGTTCACATTATTATACATACGCATTCGTATGCTTGTATATGTATATATGCACGCATGCGTGCATTTATATTAAGAATATGAGAGTTATTAAAAATAATAGAGAATATAAATTTTTTAAATGCACATTCATAATTACTTAACGAAAAGACATACAGTGAATATTTTATTAATTAAGATTGGTTAGTACGTCGTTTAATAATAGCTTATAAAAAGAATAGGGCGATTGGACATAATAAGAATGTCCGTTTTCATTTATTCCATCACCTTTTTACTCATTCTTGTATTCATTATATGAAAACTAGATTTTCTTATTTCATAGAATATGGGTCACATACACTTACATATATACATATGTGTACGTATATATATATATATATATATAAAGCAGTTGATTAAATTTTCTTTGTAAGATAGTCAAATTATAATAATAAAATTAATAATAGTTTTTCGCTTGTAAAAATACAACAATTAATTTTATATACTGATTATTTATCTCATTATTACACATATTGTTATTCAAAATAATAATATTATTTTAGATCCAATCTTTATTAGCTGCTTGTTAATATGAGATAGTTTATGATTTCATAATTTGCAATATTAAGTTAAATATAATTTTTATGTAATATCAATTTTATAAATTAATTAATTTTTCTTAAATTTTTAAAGAACTTCAATATTATGTTAATTGTTGTGTACTGTAAAACAAGAAGATATTTATTGTACAGAATGACTTGTCTTAATAAGCTTAAGACCTTTTACATTTAGAGCACGAAATAGTTATTCATTATCGAAAACCGAATAAATATATTTTTTTTAAATAAACATTTTCTTTAATCTTCAACATCTTCTATATTAAATACCAAATACATAAATAATATAAAATTAAAATATTTGTTGAAAAACAATAATCTTAATTTAAGTTAGTTTAATTGTCATAGAAATGTAAAATAAGAATACACTGAAATTCATGAACACGTGCATAAATTATATTAATTTATTTTACTTAAAAAGCTTGACATTTCATCTTAAATGTCTTTGTATACTCAGGAGATAAATTGGATATTTTAATTTGATTTTAAATAATTATTGACTTTCTTTTTTTATATTTCAAGTTTATTTAATTATCTCTTGTTAAAAATTATATAGAATATTATAATCTTCTTTTGTAATTTATCAATATATTTGCACAGAAAAGACCCAAAATTTTTTCACATATTATGCAATTAAACTAATGTATTTAATCTTATTTTCATATATATATATATATATATATGTATATATATTTGATTTTATTTTAATGAGATACTCACATACAGCCACTACAAATTTTATCGCAATTAAGACTAGAGAAAGAAGGCAGAAATTGCGGATGAGAGAAATAGAGGATAGAGACATTAAAGTAAAATGAATGATTGAAAGAAAAGAGAAACTTGGGCTTTAATAAGTAATAAGCAACGAGTATTAAAATATGGGGATGAGAAAAAAAGGATTTATATAGACGTGGAGTAGCAAGAAGAGGATCGAGACAAAGCCGAAAGGGAGTGTAAAGAGCGATAAATGAATGAAATTGAGATTCGCCTGATCCTTTCCCTCTGCGAGGATACCAGCCTAGAACTATTAACAGATTTCCTCTTATTAAATACTGACGCTGCCATAAGTTAAAGGCAGTTTTCTCGAGAAGCTACAGAGGTAAGTAAGGATGCATTTTTGAGTAGCAATTTATCATCGACAATCAGGTACCAATACGAAGAGCTAAAATTCATCGTTATAGATCCTGGAACAATAATATCTTTCTATTTGATAATATCTGCTTTCAACTGGGAGTAGAACTCGATAATTTCTTTTTCCTTTCATCAGTCGTATCAAAGTACACCAGCGTATCCTGTCGTACCCAAAGCGAGTAATTTGAGTAGTTAGCAAGAAAAACAAAAAAAAAACAAAAAAAAAAACAAAAAAAACAAAAAAAAAACAAAAAAAAACAAAAAAAATTTCTTGTCACTATATGCAAAATAAATTTCCATTTGAATTCCGAGGCAAATCGAGATTATTCGAATGCGTAAAATGTTGAAATTCTCTTTCTTGTTTCTTTTCTATAATAATGATGTTACAGGCACAATAAATATTTTCACATACTTTCATTATTAGCGTTAAATTAAAAATATCACATTTCAATGTATACGAATTCTATTAAACTTGTTATTAAACTAGATAATTCGTAGGAATAGGCTTACCGCAATTACTATATTATATTATCTTATATTATTATATAGAAATTCTAAACTAACTGCTGACAATTAATTAATTGGCAGCATCGATTTGGACAGAATTTTATTATACAACTTGATCTTGCTACTTTTTCTTTTTAAGCTAAATGCTATTTTATTGCTAATATGCACGTAACAGACAATTACGTATTCTACTTAATATTTCAATTTTAAACGTAGAGTCTTTTGATCTATTGGGTATTTGTTACAACAGTCTCGAAAGGCAGAGGACAAACATGCAGGAAAGGATCGCTCACGACCACGACGTTGTCGGAAATTTCTGCATTTAGTAGTAGCCCCAAGCTTCGCGCATGACGCTCAAGACTGTTTGTCTCTTTCTCCTCGGGCCCTATAAGCCATGCCTGATATACATGCGCCTAAGTAAACGCTCATTCTCACTCTTTGTCGTCACTTGCCGACATATCCGCTGGTTCGAGAGACAAACGAGGAGGAGGAGGAGGAGGAGGAGGAGGAGGAGGCTAGCTCGCAACATTCATGTCATTGATGTGTCGGTCACTCGCTCGATTATGCACCCTTAGGGCTTCGTTGGCAATCGCTTCGAAATCGTTTGAAACATCTCCCCTCAGCATCAGTTTCTCGTTGTATTTTTTCCTCGCTCTCTGTCTCCCAAGTGCCGTGGTCTTTTCATAGTGAACTGTCTTTTTCACACTGTTTAATTGCCTGGTGCTTTCGGAAGGGCCAGTTACTCTTTAGCTGTCAATATTGTTAATATCCTTTGCTCGATGTCTTATCTTGATTTACGGATACGAAATTCCTCACCTTAATCCGTCACGTATGTGCCTGTGTGCGTGCAATCCGCTATTCCGTGCTCATCGATTTAGAAAATTGCAGCTTTTGTTCGTAATATGGAACACGCATTTTTTTTTTATTGACGAAACGTCATTCTTCTGGCTTTGAGGAGCCGAGCCCGTTGACATGTTTCGACAACGCTGTCCTATCTTGCCATTTACTTTCAATCTCGTTTACCATTTCAATTAGCATGCAATGCTCTTAGATGCTACAATTCGTACACGATTTTTATATCTATAGATTTAAAATGACATAAAACGTAAAAGTTGACAACTGTATGGTCTATTGTAATGGATATTAAAACCGTATTATTAATATCCATGCATGTATATTCAAGTTAAAGCTCTATTCTCATTCAGCTACTCTTCAAGATTCTTATTATGTAATTATATTATTTGAATATCCGATCTTAATGATTTCACATATATATATATATATATATATATATATATATGTGCTTTAATTGTGAGTTAATATGATCTGACACAATTCAATAATATAATAAGCTATAATTTTTTTGATAAATTTTTGTTCGTCTGAGTTTTTTATTATTATTTTTACGTACATTTCTTAATTGTCATTCATTTGAATGATCATAAACGGAATTGATCGAAAACGAATCTTTTCGTAAGTTAATATGCTGAGTAATGGAGTCACTGCTAATGAGATCATCAAACCTGTAAAGCTAAAATTGAAAATACCGTGTACGCTTTTCCATATTATTTTATCAACAAAAAAAAAAAAAAAAAAAAAAAAAAAAAAAAAAAAAAAAAAAACGCTAAGTTAATTTTATTACATTTTTTTTCATTATATCGAGTATTTATTTAATCAATATATTCTAATACATATGTTAAAAAAATATTGATAGATTTCTTTTTAATACCTCACACGATGATATTCATTCGACACAACGTTGACCAAATTTTTCTTCTATTGACGAATAATTAAATATAAAAATTAACAATCATTGAAGCAAGTCGATCACTAATCATATATTGTATTGATTATGTTAAATTATACATTCTTCAAATAAAGATGTATTTTAAAAAATATGTATTTTAAAATTAAGAAGAAATATTATAAAAATTTGAAATATTTTATCAAATTTTATGAATATAGTTTACAATTTTCGATCGATCTTCTTCAATCCATAAAATTCAGAATCTTGTTTAATAAAAAAAAAAACAAAAAAAAAAAAAACAACAACAACAATAACAAAAAAAAAACATTAAAATAAACATATTTATTATTATAAGATATAATTATATCCACGAAAATTCTTTTGTTTTTCATTCCACGATAACTTATTGAACTGTAAATTTGAATAGTTTTACATAATTGTGTGTAAACGTCAATAATTCATATGCGATAAATATAAAAAATTTCTATACAATTTATAATAATATCGAACCAAACATGTATTTCGAATGAAATAAAATATAAATGAAAATAGATAAACAACAAATAAAAAGCGGAAGTCAAAGAATACATTATTTGGCAAAAGTATGTAATGAGTCAAAGATTTATGTCAATTATGTAAACATTTAAAAAATTATATTAAATTCATCTAGATTGTATATCACATGATGGTGTAGTTAGTTGCATTATTGTGATTTTATACTTCTGTTAATAGATTAAATAGAAAATGAAAAACAAAAAAAAAACAAATAAAAATTTATTATAATATGATTCATTACAACAACAACGCCGCCTGTGCATCAGATTTAATAAAAATACGCTAATAATAAACGTGAGCCAACGGTATAACAAGTAGCGCAATTATTAACAAAATAATTATATATAAAGTTCTTTAAACTACTGTAATTGCACAATTCGTATTAATTAGCTAAAAATATATTCAATTATTGAAAATTTATATTTCTTATAAACATCATGAAATTACAAATCATTTATGATGAAATATTTTTCGTAATCTATTTAATTAATTAATTAATAAAACAGTAGATAATAAATTAACGCACATTTGTTCAATATTTGTTTCTAATATATTGCATCGAATGTTTATTAAAGCTTACAATTTAATCGTATGGATTTTAATGAAAATTAATATCCTTATTTACTTTAAGCTTTATCTACGGCTATTCGTCGACATTTTTATTAACTGTATTGATATAATTAAAATTATATATTCTCACATAAATTTAGATAAAATTTACCGATTATAATCCAATGCGTTATTTAATTATTATTAAGTAATATAAATTCTAGAATTAATTATACTCCGAAAGTACAAAAGCTTTTGATAGAACGAAACAATAAATACAGATAAATGTGGAGTCAACAAATTATACGAAAGCGAAGAGAAATAAGAATATATAGTGTTGAAGTAATGTTCGAGGAAGCACGTGGAAGCTTAGAGCTTATGTTGTTTAATTTAAAAAAAATCTGACACGAAAAGCTTTGTCTCATAAAAATTTTACTATGTCATTTTGATATTACAGAATGGTAAGCTACAGTTTTCATCATTAATTTCTGATCTTATCTTATATATTTTTTTATCTCTTGTTAAAAATTCATTATCTATCATTTGATAGGTCTAAATATTATTAGCGAGCTTTGTGATATGAAATACGCTAAGATGAGGGGCGAGCGTGGCGGGTGGAGGGAAGGTCGCGGAACCTGAGCAGGACGATTAACGACAGAAGCTTTTGATATTTGCCCAAAAAAATCTAAAATAATTTATCGGCTTGAATGCGTTTAATGCGTTGAATTGAACATTGAACTTAACATTTAGGAGATGCAATTAGTTGAAAAAGAAAAACGTAAATTATAATGAAATACATTCAGGAAAACAAATAAATAATAGCCACACGCAAGTTGAATTAATAAACGATATTTAATGTAGATAAGTGTGCGCCTTACACCGTCATGAACTCATGAACTATGCGAGCGTCGAAGTGCCTGGGGAAGTTGTGGTTCCGATAAGGGTGAGTCTGGTGGTTATTGGTGGCGAGGGGGTGGGAGTAAAACCAGACAATCGAGGTTAGAGACAAAAGCGCGTGAAATGTCGGGTATATAACTCGCACTCAATGCTGGCCCATTAAATAGCAGGGGCAATTGGTCGAGGGAAACGGCCTTTGGAAAGAGAGGAAAAATAGAAGTTGAGGACGAGTTGAAGGAGGCATGTCCTCCAGGAGGCGTGTAATAATGGCTTGGTCGTGCGAAAGGCACACCCTGGTTGCGTGGCCATGGGGGGAGGCCTTGTTGTTGGGGGGGGGGGGGGGGGGGTGGGGGGGGGGGTTGAGGGGGGGGGGGGGGAAGCTCGAAGTATGTAATACAGGTAACTGGTCGTAAACTTAGCGTTTGCTCGTTGAGTCCGATCGTGATTAATCGGAGGCGCTTGTGAATTTTGCGAACTAATTTGGCATACGGCAAACCTAATCATTACTGCTCGAATTACTTTGTCTCAAGTTTTCAAGTTCTATGCCTTACCGTCATATTAACATTCAATAATTACGTAATTGTATATAAATCGCATAAATGTATGGTTTAGAATTAATTCAATAAATTGACAATAATTGTAATCAACAGTAAGAAATAATTAAAATATGAGTAATTACATCTATTCTTTACCATTTGTATAAGAAATGATTTATAAAATTATGCCATAAAATAATGTCGTGAAATAAGTGTCACTTAAGGCTTTGGCTGTAATTTGGAGCTAAGGTATGTATGTACATATAATCATTATATAAAAATTAATTAAATTCAAATGTAATATTTATATTCGTAAAATATTCTATATTCTGTGCACTTTATTATCTATATGGAAATTACTCGGATAGCAACATAAAATCATCTATTCGTAAAAAAATAGTGAAATACTACTGGATAATTAGAGCTACCATTGAATAAATATAATTTAGTTGATTTAATTGGTAATATCACTGGCAACGTTAAAACTACTTATAAAATAATTGTTCATAACAAATTAAAGTATTATTTAAAAGTTTGAAAAATAAAATGGTGTTTTAAGTAGTGAACTTAATATACAGAATGATATTATAAATATGATAAATATTTTACATAAATTTAATAATTTTCTTGGGATAGGGTATATATTAGATTGACAAATCATAATATTTTATAATATAATGTAAGTAGTTCAGTCAACCGAATTATACGTTTTATTTCATTATTCACAAACATATTTTAATTGTCCTCTTACTATAGAGATAGTTGCTTTTACTTTAATATTAGTAACAAAATCCTTTTCATTGAATCCGTAAATTTCGTCTACCGGAAATACAATCTTCGCATTCAATGCAGATAATGTAAATGAATTATCATCCTCACATTTGACTCTTATATTTTATAATTTACCAGCGCATTACATTACATCTCTTGATTAATCTTTTAAATTAATTATTAATATTAATATCAAATATTAATATCAAAATTTACGCTGATAATACTATTTATAACTACTTTACTCAAAGAAGAAAAAAAATATATATTATATTTATTAACTATAACTAATTTTAGTAGGATTTTAACTACCCTTCTTTTTATTAACGAAATTAATGAAATTAATATAAGCTTGAAGCTATTTTTATAATGAAATTTACATTAAGCCTTATTACGGCATTGTTAATAAAACAAATTGTTGAAACAACCGCTTTTTATACTATGAAAAATTCTTATTTGAAAATTAATTGTTTGAATTGGTACTTATAACAATGGTTTGCTAAATCTGCGATTATTTGCAATGAAAGTAAAACTTTGCTCTATTTAATTTGTTTAAAATATGTATGATTATTATACATATAGATAAAGTAATAATAAAATTTTTTCTTCTTCATGTCGCCATGTCAAAATGTTTATGAATAACTAATTAAATATTATGAAAAACAACAATTTAAGCTTAAAAATAAACGAATAATAGTTAATAAGATTAATACAAAGAATAAATATATTTTTTCTATTTTCTGAAAAAATTTATATTTCCAATAGAGGAATTGAAATTAATTTATGTTTTAATTCAATAAATGTTAATAAATGTGTTATATTAATATTTAAAGAACATATTCCTTTAAGAGTCAAGTTAAGGTGGAAATTTACTTTGATCTCGATATGTTACGCGTCAATTATTTCGTTTAGCGAACTGCTTTCCTTCCGGTTCACCCACACGCTAAACATGAACATTGCACCAACACTTTTCTCGCCAAACCCAGCGCCGAAACTTCCTCTCAACTGCCGAGATTTTTAAATGAGATGTTAGAAATGTACAAAAACCAGATAGAGAAGGTACATGAGGAAAAGTATAAATAATGTTTATGTTTTTACACCTTACAATTTTCGTTTTATTTACGAACGATATTTCAACAAAAGTGTTAAAATTTAAAAATGTATAAATTCTGTCCGTAAATTTGTAAAAGATATAATAAAATAATTATTATAATGAGAGGGGGAGAGAGAGAGAGAGAGAGAGAAAAATTATTATGAAGTAAAAAATGTGTTAAATAAAGGATAAATATAAAATGTAAATTATTCATTACTTTCATATGCTATTAATAGTATATTAATGGTATAATTAATATTCTATTCTACTAATATTAATATAATTTATAGTTAGCAAATAATAGTATAATATGTAAAACTTAAAATTTAATTAATACTTATATTTAATACTATATCATTGAATACTAATAAATGTTGTTTAGATATTCATAAAGACAGATTTTTGGCATATTATATGATTTATTTAATAAATATAATATAACTATTAAGGAGGCCTTACCATTCAAATGTATTATTATTGTTTATTTTTACACTCGCAAATACAGCAAATATCTTATTCATTATTTGTACATTTCCTTTGTTACTGTATAATATATTTGTTATTACTTTCAGAAACAGTATTAACTACCTATTAATTGTTTATACTTGGATAGTTCCAGTATAGTGTAATAGATTTTTTATGTAAATGTAGATTATAAATATAAATAAATGAGAAGATGGAATATGATATCGTATTAGAAATAAAGAGAAAATGATGTGACTAAATAAATTCACTTAAAATATAATAAACATTATATGTTAAATGTTGTGTTAAAGAAATATAATGAAAAATTTAATGTTTAATGGTTTCAATGGATTCACTTAAATATTGATTAAGAAATTTTAAATTAAATCTATTACCATTAAATATGAATTTTATTCAGAATAAATGTTAATTTTCGTAAATAATCGATTACAAAAAAATATTTTTAATATAAAATTAGCATATGTTAAATGCATTAAGGAAAATATAAATATAATTCTATACTTTCCGGTGTATATTTACTTTTATACGTAGTAATACCGGAAAATAGACATTTTATACGTAAATAAAAAAAGGCATGAAGTGAAGAAAAACTAAAATTATAATCCAAAACGGATGAAAGAACTGTAGTTTATTTTGACATAATCTGATAAGCTGCATCATAAGAAGAAATAAATAACAACGTATAAGAAAAAGAGATAGAGAGATAAACAAAAAGTGGTAAAGAGCGAAGAAACAGACAGAAATGTAAATTGCAAGGAAGTGAAGTGGACTAGATGATGTACAGGATGGAAAGTACTCTTAACAAGAAGAGAGAAAGAAGGAGGGTCAAAAACAAGTGACGGAAGTATGAAAACAGAGATAGATAGTACAAAACTCACTTGACCCAGATAAAAACAAGATTTTGTTCCACGCGTTGAAAAATCTAAGATAATGAACTGAAAGCATCGGAATCTTTTTCCATGGAGTACTAATTAAAGTTTTTCTTGAAAATACGTTACATATTATTCAACAATAATTCCATATATTTGAAGACTTTTAATTCTACGTAGAATTTAGATGGAAATTTTTATTGAACTGCGTGGCATAATTTTGTATAGGATGTGGTCAGTAAAATTTTCTTAAATAACATTTCAATTGATTGGAGAAATTCTTAATATTTAAATAATAATAATTTTGTTGGAAAATTTATTGGAAAATTTATTGGAAAATTTAAGAAAATATAAAGGCTAAATCTTCACCCAAACATTTCTAAGATATTCGAATTATTAAGTTTTTGTTTTTTTTTTTTTTTTTTTTTTTTTTTTTTTTTAAATTATTATGTATTAATTTTTAAATGCAGCTGATTTAAAAGGCATTCAAACATTAGTTTTCAACTTTTTCTTTTAAATTACTTTGTTCAAGAGATGCAATGTCAAGAGATTTTAACAAATTTTTACTATAAAATAAAAAATTTAATCCAATTAATATAAGTTTCATTTGATTTCATTTAATAAATTAGCATTTATTAAATATTATGCGATTCTCAAAGAAGCAAATTGCGAAAGAATTTTTCAATTTATAATTTTATTATTTACCGTTTAGTATTAAAATTTGCTTTAAAACAAGGATTTGAGCATCGAGCAATATAAATGAAAAAAAAAAAATATATATATATATATATATATATATATATATATATAAATTTATTCGTTTTAGTCGTTAAGAGTATTTTATTATTTTCCACGGCTTATAATTATTTTCACATAAAGCAAAATTTGTATAATACTCTTGGACCATAATTTTAAGATCATAAAAGTATTTACAATTTATGTATTGCTTATTCAAATGTAATAATAATTCATAATTTAAGGAGATTTTTAAAAGCAATAAAGAATAATTAAAGAAAAAGTTGAAGTAATAAATTTTATAATGAATAAATGATTTTATAATAAATAGTAAAAAGTTGTTTAAATTGAATTTACAAATCTGCGCATTGAATTGTACTTTAAATCATGCGATAATTTGTTTTCTCTTTATAAAATGTATTATTACTATATTTTTTATTTAGTGTAAAGAGAACAAATTTTCCGTAGACATTTAATAAATGCATTCTTGATATTCTTAGGGTAAGGTTTAAAATTTCAGTAATTTGAATGTAAAAAAAATATATGCTTATAATTCAACAGGTTAGGCTATAGAGCTTTATTATTGCATGCGATTGATAATTGATTTTCAAGCAATTAGTTATACGCCTACGAAACTGGATTCTTAAAATTAAACTTACTTACTTTTTAGATTTTTAAGAATGAAAATTTTGTGCATGAATATGTATTATTTACGAGAAAATATATACGTTCATATTTATTAAATATAATTTATATTTACGTAAATACTTTTACGGTGTTTAACTATTAAGCTTATCACATAAATAGCCCTCGACGTCAAAACATTTGATACATGAAAGATTTTTGATCTGCAAAACTACGCATTTACTTACTTACTATGATGAGTAGTAAGTAATAGTGAGAAGATATCGTAAAGGTAAAGAAAAAATCAAACGATGAATAATGTTAAATTTTGTGATAGCTGAGCGTCACTGAAAATAAGAAATTAAAGTTACGACGAATATTGTTTGCTTGAAGGATAAATAAACATCGCAGGAGCAATATAATACGAGGAGTCACGCTCACCTTAACGGGGTGCGGATCAACAGCGTAGGTGTCGAGTTGTGAGGCCAGCCTGAGGAAGTGAGTCTCGGCTTGCTCCGGAGTAAAACCTTTGAGTTGTGTCTGATGAAGCTCGAGAGCCTTCTCCTCGATCGCGTCGGTCTGCTTTAGAAGGAGTTTGTGTTCCGAAATGTAATTGCCCTCGTGCAATTCTGGTTCGTAGTCGCCCAATTCGCCTATAAGCAATATCCATCGATAAATTAATGCTTCTTTTCTTTTTTTTTTTTTTTTCTTTTTTTTTTTTCAATTTTATAGGCAAATTTCAACAGCCACGCTCGCATATTTACGTCTTATATATCACATATTTATTATTTATAGCTCTAAAGGTTAAAAATTTACTGCGATATTTTCATCATACACGCGTATGCACAAGCATGTGCATCTGCACAAGAAAATACGTAATCTTTATTTATAAATATTATAATATGAATTTACTAAAAAATCACGAAAGTTGTGTATTCTATTGTAAAGTAAAAAGGAAAAAGATTCCAAATCGAAATACAGATCTTTCGCTTTCACAACGAGTACGGATATCCCGACTGAGTATATCGATGTTTATACACACATTCGTTTCCCATATGATAATTGTTCCTCAAAATGGAGTATTCGTGTCCTATCACATACTGGAAAATATATATTCAAAATTACACAATGGCGTGTATTATAATAGGATTTTTTATTTAAATCTTTTTATAAAATTCAAAGGAAAACCAGGTTTTTTCATAGTATTTAATGCAAGAAGTACATGGTTTCTTAGTGAAACCATAAAGAATTAAATAGAAAAGAAATTACAAAAGTAGTGCTGAATAGCGTCCAGTTTTTATTATCTATAAAAAAAAAAAAATTTTTATTATACGAGTCTTAAAATTCGCGACACATACAATTCTTATGGATTTTCACAGATTTGTGGGAGCTTTGTGAAATGGCGACATTTATTTTACATTCTTAGATTTTTTTTAAGTCTATCGGAGATTTGAATAAAAACTTTCACCATGAAAGTAAAGAAGAAAAAAACAATATTCTAAAACAAACAGAATCAAGCTCTTTATTTACAATATAAAGAATATACATTGGCATTATTTATTCATGGTTAAATCAACGTTTCACAAAATTATGATCGAAACTGTATTTTCAACATTGTATTTTCAAAGTTTCGAAAAACAATGAAACGTATTTTATTAAAATACATAATCGAGAGTATATAAGTATGAAATAGGAATGCATACTCTTCATAATATGGAATATTAAAGTACTTTTTTTCGACATTTCAAACTGAATTTTAGAAATTTTCCAAATTGGCGGTCGTAATAGTACAAAAACTAATTAAGCCATCGATCAAATGTAAATTTTATTTTATACGAGCTTTATAACTAATCCAAATCATCAATTTCAATGTCTTAAAAAAGGATGTTTAAATAAATTGAAATATATAAAAAGAAAAAGATTTTATTCCTTATTTCCTTTCTTTTTCTTTCCAATAATTATAGAGTATTTTTATTATTATTATTTTTTTTTTAATATCTATGGATTACCAAGCATGTAATTTAATTACAAAATAAGCGTTTTTAAATTTTAACGTTGAGTAAAATTTACGCACGCCATTGCTTCTATCAATTTATAATTTCAGTCACAGGATTCGTCAATAGTAAGTTTATTATAAAGTTTCATTTTTCTTCTGTCTACTGTTTCATAAGTCTTATAATTTTATTCATCTACAGAATTCATTAAAAAAAAACTAAAAAAAACTTTAGTTTTTAAAGTGTAGATGAGTAGATCCCCTTAAGGAGCTAATTGGAATTTTAATTGAATATCGGCTTTCCTTGTTTGTTACACATAGCCGCATTATATTACGGCGAGAAATAATCGCGAAATCGGAATTAACAGTTTTGTGTAATCGTGTATGCTGTGAGTCCTTTATTCTCTTTATATTATCTCGACAAAGCTTTTTTCTATTCACTTATACGAGCAGCGTGAAAGGTTGTTAAATATTAGATCAATTTTCAAATTACGTAATTCGTTATCTTTATAAACTATAATACAAAAATTGGACTATACAAACAAAGAAGATAATACGCATGTTATTTTTTTATTCTTTCACCAGTATCTCAAATCAAATATCTTTCTTTTTTCATCGTATAAACAATAAGTTCAATTTTCATATTAAATAAATGACTGCAGGCTATTGGCCGATTTCATTTACATTATTCATATTAAATTTTACTTTTTATAATTATGTATTATGTGAAGGTAGCTCCATTGAATTATGTTAAATGTGCCCCGATAAGAAGATACAGATTTTCTCAAAGAAATTGCAAAATTTAAATGTATTTGTACTTGATAGTGTGCATACTTAATAATGATATCCTATGATAAATTTGAAAATTTATTTAGTTATGTCATTGTTGAGGTGCTGTTAATTAATTAAAGATTGTGCTTAATCAAAGGTGCTTCTATCAAACTATTAACAATACAACACAACGGAATACTTTTACAAACATAAGGTTGTGGAAGACATGGACAGGTATCTTCATAAATTGACAATGGAAGTTCGAGATAGAAGAAGACAAGACTTTTGCTTGTGATTTTTCAATAAGAAAGGAAATAAATAAAAGACTCTAAGCCAGTGTCTCGATCATTTCGAGAGTGTCGTTCGTCATTCGGGCGATAAGACGAAAGATCTCGTCGTCGGCTAGAAAAAGTGAAGAGTTCTGAAGCATTACAGGAAGTGCGTCTCTCTCTCTCTCTCTCTCTCTCTCTCTCAAATAGAGTATATACACGCGCGTAAAAATTTATGTGTAAAGTTGATGACGTTACTGTCATTTTCAATATTTATATTCGATACAGCCGACATAGCCTAAGCAAGTATTTGTCAAATTGAAATTAAACGTCTATTTAAATATAAGAAACATTAATCTAATCAATAATAAAATTTAATGTTTTTTAACGCTTTTTTACTTTAAGATTTATTTATAGATATTTAAGGAAGAAATATATGCTATTATGAAACATTTTATTGTATGAAAAATTTGATAAGATTTTCAATCTTAGCCTCGACAAAATATTTTTCACTCTTGTAAGTTTTAATAAATTATTAGTTTATTAATTACTCAATTTCATAATGTTAGTTGTTAATAAGAATTATAATTCAATATTCAAACGTCTATATGTTTAATTAACTTATTTAACTTTTATAGAAGTGAAATGTTCTTTTTTTTCTTTAGAATAAATGTTATGTATATTAGTGATTGTGAATAACGTTTAACAT
Organism: Ceratosolen solmsi marchali; assembly: GCF_000503995.2. Lineage (NCBI taxonomy): Eukaryota > Metazoa > Arthropoda > Insecta > Hymenoptera > Agaonidae > Ceratosolen > Ceratosolen solmsi. Next base: position 1,092,084 of record NW_011948424.1, on the reverse strand, counting down.
TTATTTTATACAATGTTATAACGATATTTTATATCATTTTCGTTTTTCACCAATTCTCTGAAAACTTTGAGGCAGCCAAATCTACACATCTATTCACGAAATCGATTTCCTAATCCTCTTCAACTTTACTTAATCAAAATTGATTACTATCTTCAGAAACTGCGATAAGAGTTTGCATTGCATTGTTGACGTTACTATATCGAGAAGGAAAGAACTAAAGTACTTTTCTCATATATTTTTGAAAAACATAAAAATGTGTAGCTTCCACTTCAAGGTGCACCACATTATTCTCATTGAAAAAGTACTATTCAAAACAACAACAATAAAAGCAAATGAATTGCATTTTTCGAGTGCGTAAATTGTGCCCTGAAATGTTCCATCGTGAGATTTAGCCTGGCGGCGAGCACCCAATAATCGATCATTGAAGAAGTACTTACTCAACCAATAAATCGACTTGGCTAAATGGGCACACATAAGCTTTTGTCGTTTGCAAGTAATTAAATATGTTTTGTTCAATCAAGGATCGCTCTTACGATAGTCTTTACGATAGCAAACATTACCCTTCGATTTCAGTTCTTAATTATTCACATTCGCGTCAATACATAGAAAGTGGATGTGAATATATGACATATTCATACAGAAAATAATTGACTAATATACCTTGGAAAATGTAACGAATATTAATACATATGAAATCTTTAACTACTTCATCTTTTCAGTAACATACGAATTAAATGAATGAGAATATTAGCATACTACGATTGTGCAAGGTAAAATGTTTTCTAAAACAATAAGAATCTCTATATAATATATTTATAAGCAACGATATAATTCATAAATAACTAATGCACATATAAAAACAAAAAAATTTAAACATAAGTAATAATTTGTAAACTCGTTATATATCCAATTTCCCTTATTATCAATATCAAAAGTAATTATAAATTATATATATATATATATATATATATATATATATATATATATATATATATATATTATATATTTTAAGAATTCATAGAAAATATAAGAATATAAAAAAAAAATATAAAATATATATATATATATATATATATATATATATATATATATATATATATATATATTATATATTTTAAGAATTCATAGAAAATATAAGAATGAAATAACTACTTGTTATAATTCACATTTACATTACAAAATGTTATTCTTATAAACGAAGTTTAAAAAAGAAATAGAAACAAAAAAATGAAAAGAAAAAATTTACGCAACATTTTATTACCAATTTAATATTTATTGATTAACATAAATTTCTAATTTTTCTATTAATTCAATATAGAGTATTTTATATTTCAAATACAAAGCAAAAGTCAAAAGTACATATGCTACGATGTTTAAATGGTATGTTATAAAATATTTTAAGTTATTTGACTAAAATATATTTGCCTATTGTTTATTATTATTATTATTATTTCTAAAAATGTTATAAATGTAAGTATTAGTAATATAAATAATATCATGTAACATTAATTATATGATTCAAGTGATTATTAGAAGGAAATTCGAGCATTCACTGAAGAATAATCGAATGTATTAATTTGTGAAAATCTTTTATTAAAAAAAGCTTTAAATTAAGAATTTATAACATTTATATTTCGAAAAATTTAAGAAACATGAAATAAATATGAAGTATAAAAGCAAAGCCAATATTTATTTATATTTTCATCATGCCTCGATCTATAAATGAAAAAATTTAATATTAAGATAAGTCCAAGAAAAATTTTGTTAATTATCATTTGATCAAGATTTAAACTTGAATAGCATTTTTAACGAAATTACAAGCATTAGGCAGAAAAAATTTGATAACGAAATGATTTATTAATTAATTAATCCTAAGACAATAACTGTAGAATGTATATATTAAATTGATAATATTCATAAATCACCAATATTGTTCTATGGTGGGATATATACATTCAGAAAATTGTAGATTATAATTTTTTTTTTTTTTTTTTTTTTTTTTCATAATTTGGTACGTACAAATTACTATTACAAATTAATTTTAATTAAACAATTTTATCAATAAATTATGCGATAGATTACTGAAATTTATCGAGATCATCTTAACGAAGATGAGCACATTCGTAAAAATTGATATAAAAATTTTTTCTTAATCATTCGCTTTGTGCATAAGATTTTAAACATACGGAATGCCTATGATTATATCATAAGAAATATTTTTTTAAATATTTAATGAAATAGAATTTACATAACTCTCTCGTTTATTAATCAATTAGTTCGCTCAACACCAGGAGAAACTCCAATGGGACCCGTATTACTTTCTTAAGCAATGATGTTTCCCTTCCAAGTACTAAAGAAGTACTGTTCGTGATACAGAGGCACCTTCGTTCTTAACGCGTTAATTACGGAAAACGGTCAAACTGTATAAAAACTGCGTTCAGTCTATACGGTTGACAATATATAAGTAAAAGGTGCTTTTTGTAAAAATTTGGCTCTAATTAATCGAGTGGTTTAGCTTAGAAAGCAGATCCTTACTTTGCACGATGCAAGCCGCCAGTAGCGCCGCCTCGCCGGGACTGCAGTAGAGGCGGCCGTGTAGCAGATCTCTTTTCAATTGTTGATAAATCTGATAGCGCGTGATCTCTTCTTTCAGTCGAAGCGGATCCGGTGGGTAGAACTTCACGCGGAAGCTGAACAGAATCGGCTCTGTGTCTGTAACAATGTTCAATCATCTTGTAGTTTATAGTGCGTGGGCTGTTTGGATAAAAAGGGGGCATCGCTCGGTAATGCTATTGTAACGAGGCTGGATGGATGAGTTTTTGGTCGGTGAATGATCAATAAGATCAGTTAAGAATCCGATTGCCAAAGGGATTTCCGTGTTTTCTTGGATGATAGGAAATGCATTAGTACGAAATGAGTTCGTGTTAAGAGTTGAGAGGAGCTTAAACGGAAGAAAAGAAAAGCAGCATTATTGTCGTATTGATAATCGATAATCGATAATCGATAATTGATAATCGATTAATAATAATAGACCGCACTAGTAAACAGACAAATTAGGGAAATAAGCGATCGATTAAGCATGATAATGACAAAATTATTATTATCGTAAAAGTAATGCCATTGTTAAGATGATTGTGATGTGCGGCATATTGCCATAAGGCAAAATTCTGATTAAATATTTAATCTCAGTATATTACGCGAGCATTGAACTTATGTGCTTAATGAATTTTTGTTTAAGTTCATTCAAAAGTTGAGAAATTGTGGTATTACAAGATGGACATTAATCTTCCTTATTTATGCACTTTGCCCGTGTAAGGTTAAGCGCAGTAACGAAGAAAATGTATGTTAGACATAAAAAAAAAGTTATGTATATTTTCGAACTTCTTCGATAGAAGTGCACTTTGGGAACATTAAAGAATTTATAAAACGAAAATTTAAAATAAAATGTAAACACATTTCAGTTTTTAACATTCCAAGTACTTTTAGAATTACGTAAAATCATAATCATATAGTAAAATACCTATTTTACTGTCTACAATATTTTTCTCAAAAGTACTTTTTATCTCGCGTCAATTAAATATTAATGGCAATTTGGTTGCCTGACAATATTTTCGACACTCGTTAAAAAGTAAGAAAGAAAATAAGGAGAAAAACTCAAGAATAAACATTTTTACACGTAAATTCGGATGACCTGTATTTATCTAAACTAAATGTACATGTGCCGATATTTATGCACATCTTCGTTCTCATCGTCTTTCTACCATAGCGAATCATAGCGAATCTCGCCTAGGCCACGTGGCGAGCTTACCCTCACAATAAAATATTTAACTTCAACTTATCTTACTTGTGCTTTACAATTGCAAGAGCCCTCGCGAATCAGTTATAATGCAAAAAGATGAAGAAATTCGAAAGACGCTATTATCTCTGAACGCTATGAAATTATCATTTTTATAATATCATGCACATTTTGAAGAATCTTACATCCAATTTACGAATCTTGTAAAACTGTAAAACTCTCGATAAGTGTATCGGGATTCATGCTTTAAATACATCTAGTTTAATCCCCATTACCGTTTACCATTATCAGCTTTTTATTGACAGATTTAATGACACTTGCCCATCACACTGTACAAATTTATAAAATAAAATTGTCCAGTAGAATGAAAGTCCAAAGTATTTTTGCAATAAATTTTTGCAAAATATCCATTGTATCAATCTAAAGAGATAAAAAGTACATATTCACGAAAGAGCAGCCATTCGTGTGATTGTAAGCCCAAGGCAACATAGCCTCTCTATCTCCTCTCTCTACCTCTCTCTATCTCGGTATCCCTGTCCTTCCTACCCCGCTCCGACGAACCCGCCACTACCCCGACCACGCCCTCACTCGTCGCAACTCGCTCGTTCAACTTAATGGCTAAGGCAAAGCAAGCAACAATAAACGCAAACAACTCCTCGCCACGATCCATCGATCGGCCCTGCGATAAACTCAAGCGGTAGGTTGGCAGCCCCGTTACGTAAAGCGGACCAACAATGACAAAAAGGAAGCAAGTGACGTTTACATCCTCGGCGAAAGCAGCTCTCGCACCACCTCACACCTTGTAATCTTAACGGCCCCGTCATAGCCCGCGTTTCGCCCTTGTCGTCGTCTTTCGGGAGCACGCACAGCTCGAGTGCTCGAATGCTAGCGGAAGTGCATTTATCGATCTGAAACTCCACCGCCACATCGCGTACTCGATACGCCAAATACCCTGGCGACCTATGCATCGCGGAACGTAATGTACTCGTTGCAATTTCCATTGAGTGAGCAGAGACTCCCGGCGACTTTGGCCGACTTTCTTTCTTCCGACGGTGCGAGCCATTACCTTAAGCCCCCGTAGGGAATTGTAAGTTTGTCGAACGATCGGTGAGAATGAAAGAATTGTGCGAAAATTTATGCTATTCCTCGTGGCCATATTGTCGTGGGATACCCGCGCGATTAATGGTCAGCGATAATTTATTGGCTCGAGCACGTTTGGTTGAAGCATCATGCTCGCGCGATAAGTCACGTGAAAAGTTCAAGTTGAACGAACGAATATCATTCGTTGCTTAGGTACGTGGCTTTAACGCCGAGAATATTTTGGTTTTTTTTTTCTCTCAAAATATTACCTTAGCTACGTAGGCCGGTATAGCGATTAGTAATTTTTGTGTTAAATAAGATTTACAATTATTTCTTTAATTTTGAACTCGTGTATCAGGGGGTGGGGGGGGGATCGGGACGTTTAGGAAATTTATATATTTTTAGAAGTTAAAATATTTTCAAGCACTTTACTTGTCATTTTATACTAAATGCTAATAAATTTTTAATCCAATTAAACTAATTAGAAAAAGTGCATATAACGCGCATGTGACATTAATATTAATTTTTTTGGGTTAATTTTTTTTTTTTTTTTTTTTTTTTTTTTTAATATAACACTCTAATTGACGTATATTTTTATTATATTTTTAGTACTTTTCAAACACATTACGATATAATTTATTATTCATTGATATCTGTGTAGCTTAGTGTTTCTAGATAATATTTTCACTCCTACAACCGCTACAATGACAAATTTGTAGAAATATCAATACATTCCATTACATTTGAAATATTTATGTGAGTTGCTACGGTTTTATTGATTCAAAATCGGATAAGTGTGAAAGCTCTGTCGCATATAAAGAAAGGATTTGTATAAACTTTTATACTTTATAAAGAATAGAATATAATAAATTTACACGCTTAACTTTTAAAGAACTATCATTGTATTCAAGTTGCACGTATACATTTAAATCGAATAACAAACATATCTTTTGATTATTCGCTTTAAGTACTTATGATATATTTGTAGCAAAAGTTTCATAAAAAAAATTTATAAAAACTATTTAAATCACTTTATTTGAAGCAAGAATGCATAAATAGATAGTAATTATTAATTTCTTTTAGAGAAAATATTCAAAATTTGAAGAGAATACAACCAATCAAATAAGAAATTAAAGATTAATGATGAATAAGTAACTTAATTCACATTTATATTTATATAAATTTTATCTTCATAATTATTGTAAATACGTAAAGAAAATGGCAATAGTATTAAATAATAACAACAACAAATTATTAAGGATTCAATTAAATTACTTTTATGTAATGAATATTAAATGTGACAATTGAATAAGAATTTATGAAATTATTAGCGTAAATTAATTTAAATTATTGTTAAGATCGTATAAATTGAATCGAAAAATCCTGAATCTTTATAAATTGTTATAATATAATTTAATATAATTTAATATAATTATTAAGTTTTGTGAATGAAATTATATTTCGATTTTATAATAAAGTTCTGAGTTAATATCCATGAAGATTTACAGTTTCAAGATAATAATTATGATAATATATTTAAAGTTTCATCGAATAATTATAATAATATTAGAATGAATTACAGAATAAATAAATACTTTTATAAAAATTTTTTAAAAACAATCCTTGAAACATTCTAATATTATTATTCATAATTTATTTTAACTTAAATTGTAATTAAGTTAAATTAAAAAATTGATTATCAAGAAAATTAAACATCAGATTATTAAAAGTTCCCCAACATTTTTTTAAAAGTAAAAATGATAATTTAAATGCCTTTAATATTGATGTCTACATTCACTCATAAATTTTAAGTAATTTATCGTGAACAAGTTTCATAATTAGAAATTTCGATGTGTTACCGCCAAGTCTTTATTCCCGTTCTTTTACCGATAATTAAATTATTATTAGTTTTTTTTTTTTTTTTTTTTTTTTTTTTTTTTTTATAGAGAAATAGCTCTATAGTGGTATGAATCCAATCACTTTTAATACTTGATTTGGCAATTTGTATAAGACTACGACTTCAGTATTTCAATGCTACAGATAAAATTGGTAATATCGTAGTTTGTCGAACGTTTTTATAAATAAATGATGGCAAAGGAATATAAAAGTTTGAAATTTCATATAATCATGGTGCCTGAATGTTTCAACAAATTAAGAATTGAGCTCGTTTCTTAACCTTTTTAATAATTACAATTAATGATTTTAAGATGACAAATTAATGAGTCACTTTGTAATACTAACACATCTATGATATTTAATAGAGTGATGTTCATCCGTAAACAAATGCTCTATATTCTTCTATATTTTATAATTATTTGGAATTTATAGCAGTATAGCTAGGTTTTCATGCTCATTAAAAAAGTAATAAAAGTGAAGTATATACTTTTTCTCGGACTTCAAGTTCGTTGCTGCAGAAGTTGCAGTAAAAGGAAACGTTCTTTTCCGCTGTGAACTGCTGGATAAGACTAAGTGGATTCGATAAGTAGGCTGAAGATGTACTTGCTTGATATGTAAAGAGGAGCTTAGGAGAATTTTAAAATAGAGAGTGAACATGATTCTGGATTTGGATATTTTTTTCCATTGCAGACTAAAAGAATAATCTAATGTATAATTGTAATTTAGGATATAAAAGACGTTATAAGAGACTAATTTCATACTCGTAGGTTACTGTTTATAAATTACTTGCTTTTATTTAAAAAGATTGAAAATATTGAAAACTCTATTATTATCATTGCAATATTCTAATTTATTTTCTTATAATCGATAATAGATGCATATGAATGTAAGGATAATAAAAACAAATGATATTAATTTTCTTATCAAAAACGAATATCGATGTATACATTTTAAAAATGATTAATTTTAGCAAATTATTAAAGTAAAATTTTTTCAATAAATTTTCTTTTATTTAATTGATTCGTTTTTTTCTTCTTCTTTTTTTTCTTTTTCTTTTTAGTAATATTCAAAATGAAAATTGAAAATTTTTTAATAAATAAATCATAAATGTCTATATTTCTTACAATTTCTCATTTTTCATTCTTATGTCTCATCTATTCTTAAAATAATTTGTCTTCTTAAAAAAGGAATGTTTTTGATAAAAATCAAAATATTAACAAATATCAAATATTATGTTAACATTGAAAAAAAGGCTTTTTAAAAAGATTTTTAATCAATTATGTATTAATATTATGAGTGTAATATAGCACTAATATTACCCATATTTATTATAAAATATTTACGGACAGACTCATATATTGAAACATTACTATTTGCTAAAAGAATGAAAAAAATCTTTGGAACGCTTTGAATTTCATCTAAGTAAAAAATTTAAATAAAAATAAATCCGTCACTACACTAAAAACGAACGATAATACTTTTAATAATATTAAAGTTTCTTTATTATTTCTATTTTTACGATACAATTATTTTTATACAGATTTTATATTACTTTTTATTGTGGTTATAACTGTCGAGAAATTGCATAATTGCATCGTCGATAGTCTTTTTAGTTTTGAGTCTCCTTCAAATTTTGTGGGTAATAGATTTTATGACAAAATATAGTATTATATCTTTTTGTTACTAGAATCTACGTTTATTATTAATAAAACTAATGTAACCTATTGATTAAAAACCAAAGGATCCGAATAAGTAGGGAGCATAGTAATTATTCGTTTAATCTATAAACCAGAAATACTAACCTTTAACCTGTTTAATTGCTGTTTTAGCCAAGTCCAACCAATGCTAAAAATAAAGATAAAATTCATTAGAATGTTTTAAGTATATTTTATTTATATATATTTTCACCAAGTAAATTTGCATACGTGTTGAGTGAACTAAGTAAATAAGAAGTATTTCTCAAAATGTATTTGAAGATAAAACTATTTAAAAATTTCATAAATTTTTCTTAATACGCTTTAAAAAAATTCTTTAAATTAATAATCTTTACTCGTTTCATCTAAAATATCTAATACTTTATGTAACTATTATTTTATAGAGCTAAGAAGTGTCGAAATAAATGGTAAATTATATATCAACTTGAAACCTTGAATTATTTATTGAATGAAACTTGAATTGCTGCCTTAATAAATAGAAAATTGAATTTTAATGTTTACTGCTGCTCAAAAAGAGAAAAGTATCTAATATTATTTAATATCATGTACTCCTTAATAAACTTAAGACACTTAATAATAATTTTACCAATAAGTTATATAGTGTTACGCTAAAGCTTCTATAGTCTTTATATTTAATTTTTTATTTGCTTAATAATGTATTTTGAATTATTAATAAGCTAAAAATATTTTTTTACGAGACATTTGTGTTAAACTTTTTATTCTAAGTATTAAATATATTTTACATGCTCTTAATCGCTTAGGAAACCTATTGTAAACCCGTCATTAAAAGAATCTTTACTCGTGAAGGAAAATTGTTCATAGCTCAGCTATTTATATTTATGAATATTATACTGTTCACCAAAAAAGTACAAATCCTCTGCGATGGTTATTAAGAAGTTTTATAGACGGATGTTGGAGCAATTCAAATAATGTCTAACCACTAGTAATGTAGTAACGGATATAGGAATAATAAAATAATTTAATTTTTTCTTTTTAAAGATAATAAAAAATAAGAAAATAAGGAAACGGTAAACGCCGTCAGTAAATCTATGCTGTGCAAAATTCATATACATATGACTGATTACTGTGTCAGTAGTGAATATATAAGTAAATTAAAACACATACAAAAGCAAAATATTGATATTCCATAAAAATAAAAATGATGCTTAAATAAAATAAAAAATTCAATATAAATTATATAATTATAAATATTTCGGTGTAAATTGGTATATTTAAAAAATTATAACTATAATTTTTGCAACATATGCAAATATTTAAATTATATTACATGTCGATTTATTTAATAGCCGGTACTCTATTAATATATATTTCAGTTCGTGTAGATTAAAAAACAAATTTTATATTTCACAAAAAAAAAATTTTATTAACAGTTTTAGGTATTAAAATGTAGAAAAATACTTTAAAAAAGTACTAGCACTCACGTTTATTTAAATTTTATGCACATATAAATATTTGTAAAAAGAAACTTTGTACAAATTACTTACATTTATACTTTTAATACCAGAGTATATATATATATATTTCGCTTATATTTGTTAAACTTAAATTTTTTCTAATAATAAACAATAATCTATCTATTTCTTCATTATCCTTCGATTTATTATTATTATCGTTATTTATTAGAGCATAAATATAAAGTATTTAGAATGCAATTTAATAGATTTATTACATTTTGAATTATAGGTCATCATTCAATCTTAGTAATTTAAATTGCAAATATAATTGAAGTTTCGTAAAATTGTATTAAAATCTATATTATTTTGAATATATAGACATTTTTAAGTTTTATAAAATTCGATAAATTCAAAACAATATAGAACAATTTAGAAAATCGTTATAATTACAATTGTTAACCGCGTAATTACATTTTAATTCATTCTACATAGTTTTTTCAATATTTATAACTCCTTTTATTATAAATTAGTAATACAGAAATAAAAATATATGCTAAAAATCAGAAATAAAGGAAATGTTTAATAAAACGAAAAATTTTAAGCGTTATTTTTTAAAGCAAGTTATTTTTTATATTGAAATACTCTTTTATTTTCATAAGGATTACAAAAATATTTCTTCAATATGTATGATACTAGGAAGTCAATTTATCGTATCTTTTTGCTTAAAGTGACATTGCACAGCCTAAAGTTTTAACTTGAAAAACCAGTTTTTACATATAATATCCAAGGCACTTTCACACAGACACTTATAAAGAGCTAATTTTCCAGATCATGCGTACGTGAAAAATGTCTCTGTTTTACAGGAGGAAGGATATTGATTTTGCTAAAAACATTTCGACGTATCTGCTGCGCAAGTCATTCGTAAATATGGAATGAAAAGTTTTTAAATTTGTAAAATATTAAATTTTTTAACACATAATGAAAATTATGCGTGCTTTAGATTTTTTTGGAATTTGAGCTCTTTTAATTTCAATATTTAATTCAATTACTAAAATCGTCATTATGTACTTTGCAAAATTAATTCATATTATCAATGTCACATCGATGAAAAAAATATATATGACTTTATTTATATCGTAGTTGAAAATTATAGTTTCAAAAAAATTTTCCAAAACTTATAGTATTAGAATAACATATATATATATATATATATGAGATGAAATATCATTTGTGAAATGTATGGAACAATAATAACAGTTTTTGGATATCTAAATAAATATAATTATTGAATTTAATTATTATTAACAATTACAAATAGTTTTTCACGTTAAATATCAAGGGTTAAAAATCTCAATACATTCAAAATAATTAATATAAATGGATGAAAATTTTATATTATTTATCGATTCAAAAGTGTAATGTACAATATAAAATGTACTACATACTCTCCCACAGTATATCACACACACAAATGTTAATTCATTATTACTCTATGTAGCATAACGTGCTATAAAGATCATAAAAAAAATTTTTAAATATTATTTGTTAAAATACAAAGAATTGAAGATAAGAAGTATAACAATATATTTTCAGTCAATGATCAGAAATTCAGAAATTTTTAAATTTAAATTACTTATCATTGAATAAATTCGAAAATTTTCATATGTAATAAATGAAAAATTAAAAATAAAAATTTTTTACAAGTTTTTATACAATTTATATAAATCTATTCGTTTTTGGAGTACTCGTAATATGAATATTCTTTATTCATATTCTTTCATTATCTTTGAAATGTTCTGTATACGGTAATAAAATAATAAGATTTTAGTATACTTTATAATTTAAAATTTGTTTAATATTTCTAAAACATGTAACTTTTATGTGTTTTTTAACGATATTTGTGTATGTAAATAAATTTAGTAAAAGAATTTTATTTTGATAAAATATTAATTTTATGATGAATCTATGCATTTGTATAAATAAATATAAATTGTTTCATACTATTTTATAAGTTCGTTCATAAAACATAAATCTTATTGCGCACAAATACACACGCGGGCGCGCGCGTATACACGAACTTTAAAAACTCTCTGAAAAGATGTAAAATATGAAGTCATTACTATTACATAAAATTATGAGAAATATAAAACTTATACGAATTAGATTTTAGTAAAATTTATAAAAGATGAGCCATTCCAAAATAGAGATTAAGCGTTTGCAATTCAATATCATGGAAATCATATATACAGGAAGATGCCATTTTAATGGTAATAAGTATTTAATAAAAAAGTTATCGAGGTTCTATAGATGATTAAAGAAGAACTGTGTGACCATTTTAAAACTAATAAAATTGCGATATTAATAAATATTTGTAGATACCAATATTATTTTGATTGACCATGCCGCAAAGTTAAAACTTCACTCGTTACTTATATCTGTCGGCGGATGGAAAATACGAAAACTTTATTAGCGCCAACAGTCAATTTGCTAAGAGAATCCACACGACTAACAAGTTAATGTTCTATCGCAACGCGCCGTTAAGGAACGTCACTTGACAATTTTGAAATATTCCGAGACAAAAGGAAAAGTGGCTATGCATGAAAAAGACAGTGAAAACTAATTCCTTTATAATAAATAATTTAAAGTATATATGTATAAAATAAAGGATTGATAAAATAAAAAATTTTAAAACAGGTTCGGTCCCATTTACTTTTCTACCTGTCTGGTTTATTTCACGAAAACTCATAAGAATTTTAGCAAGAACAATTACCTACATAATCCTTTTATACATTTTTCTGTGTAATTATTACTGTGGAATATATACTAATTCTATGCATATTAAAAACATAATACTTTTGTATGTCGATCGTTCATAATGAGAAAAGAGATTTATACTTATATTTATTTGAAAAATCAATATTTGCATTAATCTTTAAAAAATTTTTATTCAATTTATGATATATTGTTATAGTATTTTACTGAGAATGGAGATGAGTTACTCTCCTATACATTCCATAGTCGCCTGAGTTATCTAACATAGAATATAAGCTTAAACCGAATCTTAATTATTAATTATTCCATTCGCTACGCAAGTTCTGATATAGAATTTACAATTACTTACGCACTTACAATAATTATTTTTAAATATTCATGTACATGTAGGGACATTGAAATAAAGTAGAGTGAAATATGTTAATAGATACACACATATTTTTAATGTGAATTGTTTACATTAATTGTAAATTCATATAATAGTGGCATTCATAATAATTTACTAACAATATTTAATTACATAAAGCTTTATCTCATTTCAAACAAATTTCATACATTTCATACACAGTATATTATATGTTATTGATTAGATTTTACAATAATATTCCCGTATAATATTATACGTTAGAACAAATAGTATTTTTCATTCAATAAGAAATAATAATAAAATAAAAAACTTACGAATACGACAGATATAAGCTCAAGATATTAATTTTAACTATACTTTACGCGTATAAAACAGCTGGCGGATAATTCAAGTTATAAAATGAGATCTTGAAATATCTTGAAATAAATGCGGCATTGTTTGTTTGTTTGTTTGTTTGTTTGTTTTTTTTTTTTTTTTTTTTTTTTTTTTTTTTTTTTTTTTTAACGAATAGGTTTTCTAAACAAAATTTAGATGGCAGCTATTGATAATTGATTTTAGAAGAAGAATTTCATCAATGTTCAATTATTAATATAAATTTTCAAGGATGTTAAAATAATTCTCCATTAAAAATAATGAATTTTTTGTTTATTGTGAGTATACGCAGGTTTTGTATCATACTACTGTATACAAACAATAAAATGCTGAATCTTTGTTAAACATCCAGATGGGCATTAAATAGCTTTTCTTACATTATATAGGATAAAAGTAAATAAACAGTTTTCACTTGATTACTTTGTAAACTAAACCAGTTACTAACTATTTTATAGCCAATCATTCGTATAATCTTTTGAAAAGCAGAAATTTTCTTCGTACGTGGATTTCCAAGTTTTCCATCTAAAACTTTTCTCATATATATATATATATATATATATATATATATATATATATTGTAACATATTGTCTAAATTTTAAATTTAATTTCCTTTGCGATATTAAATTGATTTTTATAAATTTACAGTCAGATATCATTGTTAAAATATTAGAATAGAAATTAAAATTTTTCGCAATGGTTAAAAATTATTAATAAGAAACTCATGTAAACATATAAATTATATAAAAGAAAATTCGATATTGGACATTTATAGAATGGAGATTTATATTGAATTATAAAATACATAATAAAATACGATTCATAAGGCTTTATAGAAACACAATTATATATATATATATATATATATATATATATATTTAAATCTATTTTGACTTTTTCTCACAATAAAGCTTCAATTATTTAAACCAATGTCCAATATTAATAAAATATAAAACGATATACACGATAGAGTATAAAATATAATCGGTTTATTTGGCAATGTACAGTGAGATTATAAAGGTTATAGCGCGCAACTCGTTGACTCAATATGAAAATTACAAAAATCTTGAAACTAAGAAACATGTCGAGATTGCACTTGACTCAAAGGATGTCACTGGCGTTCAATTTGAAGGCACCGAGGCCACTTAAATCAGTGCTCCGAAGTGATAAGGAAAGCGAAACGAGAACGAAGAAAAGGACGGGGTCAAAGCGCAAGTATTCCTCTTTCACCTCGTAAGATTTTCGTTGCCAACTATGCGGGCAAACACATCTTTCATTTCCGTACCGTCGAATGTACGCATGAGAAAAAAAAAAGAAACGAAAAAAAAGACAGACGCGTGGCAAAATGTTTTACGACATTCGAGAACTTTTTTATTGAAAAGTATTACTGTTTTCATTACTAATAGAATATATTTTAATTTGCAAGATATAGATCTTTATTCGATTTCTTACTAAATTGTTAACAATGTTTCTCGAACTATAAAGTAATTTAATAATTTATTTATTGGCTCGTATATTCTTCAATGTCCGTACATTAGGTACATCGAATGATTTAATAACAATTTATTATGTTAAGACAAGTAGAACAACTACTTGACTTCTTATACTTTTATATTGTTATCTAAGAAATGCACTATTGAAATAATTAATTTCTCTTGAGTTATATAATTGCATGAATATCGTTATATTGAAAGAAAAAAATTGATTATTCAACAATACATATATATTTATATATATATATATATATTTGAAATGTAGTGGTAATACATTTTGAAGTAAAAAAAAAATATATATATATATATATGAATGAAAAATACTTCGAATGACTTATAAAATGAGTGAAAATAATTTATTTGATGTATTATTACCGATTTATTTAGCGTTGATAATTTGTTACAATTATTTATATTCATATTCTCATTCAAGATAATCACGAGTAAATAACAATTACATTTACAAACTCATGTAATAAGTATCGACTATTAATAAATAAATCATTTATTAAATGATATTAAATATTATTAAAAGTAGTTTTAGAAAATTAAATTTCGTAAATTTGTTGCTAATGAGCAGAAATGAATTATAATTTTCATTGAAGAGAGAACAATTGTGCAATAGTTTACGAACCTTTTATACATCTCGCATAGTAAATAATATTCAACAATTAATAATCAAGAATTTAACTTGCAGTAAGGTACGAGTACCTAGTTACCATTATACCTACTGTTTACTAAGAAAAAAAAACATAAGATTTGTTGTTGGATGAATTATTCTACATGAATTATTTACGGTCTGACTTACGAGAACTTTTGCAAAGTTGTGTAAGATCAAAGTGAAATAAAACTAAATTGTTTAGAAGTGAGCGAAGGAGGATGAAGTTATACAAGTAGAAATAATAATGATTTCAATGAGATTCATTCTTTGACTTGTTTCAGAGATAAGATACTAACGATATTATCAATACAATTCAAATAAAAATTTATTTCATTACTTTAAGCTTTTAATAATTAACCACAAATTAATTTTTTTTAATCAGACTATTGAATAAAAAAAGTTTTCCTTGTAACCTCGTAAAAAAAAAAAAAAAAAAAAAAAAAAAAAAAATTAATTTATTTATAAATTAAAAAATATGTATATAATAGGAACATTATTATTAAAATTTAAAATAACATACTTCCATAAAGTGCTATATAATTGATAATAAAGTAAATTAATGTATATCATGAATTATTATAATTTTTTTTTTTGTAAATATTTTGGAATTATATTATCGCTTTCAATTCGTTAAAATAAAAAGTCAATGTAAAATACTTACTCTTTGTCTACAACTGTCCACGTAACGTAATCCAAAATAGTCTGTTTCTAAAATATTGAGTTGCTTGCATACATACTCCAATATGTATTTCCCTTTGTGTTGAGGCTGTATTAAACAAAAAATAAATATAAATTAGAATCAGTAATAATAGTTTGTTTGATTTAGGCTCTATATATTTTTGCTATATAGCAACGCATGCTTGATTATATTTTCGAATTTACTTGTTAGCAATGAATTATTTTTTTAATTAAATAAGAAAAATTTTATATATAGAAAAATAGATTTTTCGTATTATACAATATTAAGAGTTTATATGAATTTTTTTTTTTTTTTTTTTTTTTTTTTTTTTTTTTTTTTTATATATATAAATCGATAGGAAGGTAGATATTATAGATATATTAAATTAATAATAATAGATGACCTACTTTGATTAACTCTATCATCCATTTTGAATTAAATTTTTGATGAAGTATTGGTAAAAATAGCATGATACTTGAAGCTTTTATTTATATTAGTATTACCTAACTTTAATTAAATCCCAATAAAGAAAATATTAATTCGTTGTTGTAATTAGTTGTATGAGCTTTTGTAATGCATTAGGGGTTTTTAATAAAAATAACATTTATGACGTAGTAACTCATTTTAACCGAAAAGATTCATATTAAGAATTATTGCCAATATAACAAAAATGACAGAAATATTTAGTAATTCATTGTTTCACAGTCTGATTAGATATTTGCTAATTATATATGCACATATAAAATAAATAATGAATAATATTATTTGAAAAAGCTTTAAGCTTATTATATAGTTGAAAATTATTTTAAAAACTGTTCCTCTTCGGCGAATAAACGAAATTATATATATTCTACAGTATTATATTGAAATGAGTTCAAAATGGTCATTTAAAATGTCATTGTTGGCAATCACAATAAAAGTAACCCATTTTTTCATATATTTGTATGCAAAATCTTATTTCATTCCTTCGCGTACGAATACATACAATAGGTAAGAGCTAAGATTAATAACATTTTCTGATGATTTTTCAAATTGTTGAGAATATGTTGCTTTATTATATTAATTTTACAGAATGCTAAACGGAACATAAATTTATCCAAGAAACTAGGCAAAAGACTCTTTGAAGGTCAAATATTATAGAGCGGCGATAGACGCTCGATTTTTAATGTTTCAAATATTAATATTTAAATGTATTTATTATATTTCTAAATTTAAAAAATAAGAAAATTTTATTTAATACAATTTCATATACATGTATATGAGATTAAATTGCCTTTGACATCTATCGATTGATTTCTACGTCTCTTTTTAATCTTTCAACCATACTAGTTGACGTAGATTATATTAATTTTACGAGTTGTTTATCATGAATAAACAATCCTTATCGTAATTTTTTTCTCAAAAAGTAAAATTAAAAAGGGGTGCAGCAGTTTACCGGATTTATTAACTTTTTCTGCTGTAGTATGAGTATGTATAAGGAAGCGAGAATCACCGACGAGCCGCGACTCTTTGAATGGGTAAATCGCTTGTAATGGTAAGCACTTCGGTACTTAAAGCGCTTATAGAGGCGTATAACTGCGCTTTACGAACTTCTATGTCATGCGGACGATGATTTAGGGCCGTCGAAAGTTTTGTCGATTTAACAGAAGAAGCCAAGAATGCGGACTATAACCACAAAAATAATGCAAAATTGCAAATTGGAGTAAAATTGGAGCAAATTGAATTTGATTGGAGGGGGACTGTTTTTTTTTTTCGTTTTACAGTGTGCATTAATAGTTGGTAGAAATTCTGAGATTATCAGGATGGAACTAACAAATTTTCAAGAATAAACAAATCAATTTCAACTGAATTTGTAATTGCTGCATTGAGTATAATTTGAAAATAAAAGAGTTCTTTGTATTTTCAAATCGTGTTTCCGTTATATTAAGTAAATTAATAATTAGGCAAACAAGCTGAGCATTTATATTCATAATATTCAGTTTATTTGATGTTTTTGATTGTTTTGAAAGTGATTTTGATGATAGTTTTCATCAACATATTTAATAACGTATCTTCATCTTGTTTTTTTCTTTTTAATTACAATATATGTCCAACATATCTTACATTTCTAAACTGAAATGTTGACTTTTTGAAAATAATATTTTTATAAACATTAAAATATTACACGGATAAATCAATTAAATAGAGAACTTGACAATGATTATATTAATTGTACTTATTAGAAATATTGACTACTTGATAAAAATAGATGTTGCACGATACCTTAAATATAATGATTTAATAAAGTTTCGCTATACTCAAACTATTTTGAATTCTTTATTTCTGTATTCCATTGTACCAATTCTTATATCTCGCAATATCACGAGTACACATGCGGTTGACATATAAGCTACGTGTTCTCGACACGACCTAGGAACTCGTAATGCCGGAAAATCCGATATCGAACTGTAAATCAGTTGTGGCACTCTCGTTTCCCCCGCTTGTCTCGCCCTTTTCACATTGGCCGCTGACTTTGTGGAAACATGAATTTTCGTCTGAAAAAATTCCCAGTTTTCCGAAACAGCCAGTAGTTTCTTTGGATTTTCTCTTTGTGTTTCTTTTCCATTTTCTAATGCTTTCTTATCATTGAATGACAGAAAATTCTTAGAGTCATGAAAACTGTTTAATTTATTATACAAACAAAATGATATTATTCCATATTAATAGAAATAATTTTTATCGCATGAACGCTAATCGACTTCAAAGAGTAATCATATAAATATCTGACAATCTATTGTATTATATTATGAAATTTACATATTCTTTTCAAAATTAAATATAACCAATTCGTGAGCAATGAGAGAGAAATAAGAATCAATTTCTATGTACGAACCATGAATGATATATTTTCATGGAAACATAAAATAGCTGTTTTATCTTTCCGCTTTATAATTAATTTAATGAATAATAAGATCAATCATAGATTAGCTTGGCCAATATTTTTATTATTTTAAGTGTAAATTTATATTTTAAAAAATCTCGTAAAATAATGTATTAATAAACATGAATGTAACACAATTTAGATATATATATTTAATCAAAGTTCATATTGTAGGATAAAAATTTTTAAATTTTCAAATATATTAATCTTTAAATTATAAAATTTATATTGCAAAAATTTTTTTAAACCTTTTCTTCATACATATATAAATCATATATATTGATTACATGAGATACTTAAGCAGTTGCTTATTGTTTCATGAAGAAAAACTGTTGGGTAATCTGATATTTTTGTGAAATCTAAATAGAAACTAATACATATGTAAAAAGAGCAAAACAATTGAATAATTCAGGATAAGTTTTTGGCTAAAATTCAAAAAAATTGACAGTGAGAAACCCAGCACTAATGCATCTAGATGGAGCTTTGATGTTGAAGATTTAACATTTTCGTTTACATTGTCATGTATTTCGTTCCGTTGCTTTTTCAGTTTTACGATGTCGATTATAACCTTTATAGTGCTTTTCGTTTACCCTGTAAGATTATAAATTGATTTATAGGTTTTGCTTATAAAATATACGCGTAGATTTAAAGAAAATCATTTTTTTATTATCTTGAAGTTTATGTAATGAAATTATTGGATATCATGTTTTGTTTATATTTATAAATATATTATAAAATTATTTATTATATGACATAATTAAGTCATAATCCCAACATGATGGTTCAATTCTCAGTTATTATATGCCTGATTAATTGTAATATAAGCCGTAATTATTCAAATTTTTATGAGCATGTATAATTTTCATTATGCAATAAATTTATATATTTATATATATATATATTTTTTTTTTATGTCCTGAATTTAATATCTAATTACAATTATATTAGTATTAATTATATTAGTGCTATTAACGATCTTACATGGATTAACTGGAGTGTCATATCTGATAAGTTTGATAATTATACTGTAACATAAAAGCCACTGAGCAATAAATTATGTGTGTATCTGTACATATATATACATATATATATATATATACATAAATATATAAATATATTTACCATATAAATGAGAATATGGTAAATATATTCTTGAACAATATCTATTAATTTGCTGATAATATAAATTTTATAAACTCGCATTTTTAATACAAGATTTTGTCAATAATATAATTTATTAATTTTTTATAACTATTTTATTTTATTTTAATAAAAATACATTTTGAAGCGATACATTTTTAAAATTAATATAATAATTAAATTATTTTTTAATCGACATCCTAACTATGCACTTTTATAATAAATTTGTATATCTATTATATTGTTTTTTTTATATATATATATATATATATATATATATATATCAATTTCTGCTGATAATCTTAGTTTCAAACACAAATATTTAAATTTAACATATTTCAATTAAAAGTCTATCTAAAATTTAAAATTAATTATCTATATATTAATACATAATATGCATGGATTTATCCATATATTTATCTATATATTTATCCATAAGACTGTATGGCAAGCTTTTATATGAAAATCGTCGTAAATTACTACTCTGAAGTATTAATTAAAAAGAGTATAAAAATAAAATTTTAATTAAGATTCATTAAAAAATACTTATATGATTTTTACACATGACAACTTAATCAATTTATTGAAAATAGAAATTGCAAGAATTATTTTGTTAATAAATTTTATGTTTAAATCTAATTCAAGTGTATTTTAAATAATAGTGTAGAGAAATGTTGATTTTGTAACGCAATATGTTCTATGCATAAGTTCATAATTTTAATAAAAATACACTTAACACGTAATGGAATTTTTAAATGAAAATAGAAACAAATTTTAAAGAAAAGTATTCATTTACTTATCACATCATGAGCACAAATATTTTTACATAATTAAATAACAATCTCTGAATATATTTTTTTTTAATGTTAACACATTGTGTTTAGTTCTTTGTTTTTTTTCTATCTTATTATATATATAAATATATATATATATATATATATATATATATATATATATATACATATATAATATAAAAACTAATACACATCATAATTTAAAAAATTTTGAATAACATAAGTTAATTATAAAATTATATTTTATATTAATTTATGTTGTGTTACATCGTATATTTTATTTTATTATATTATATGGGTTTATTATGTCAAATACTAATTTTATGAATGACTATTTTCATAAAAAATGAATAATCTGAATTTTATTTTAATGTGTGATTTATTTTATACATAAAAAAAAGTTTTATTAAATGGAATTTAACAAAAAATTAATTATTTGCATGTTACAGCAATTCTATTAATTTTAAGTATTATTCATAATATAATTAATAGCTTATATTTACAGGTAAGTAACAATAATATGTAAGCAATCTGTTAAAATATGATTTAGAGAGTATTTTAAAGACGATTGTATGACAACATACTGATCAACAGTCTCTAAAAATATAAAATAACTATCAATCTCTGATGTAATTTGTATTACTGTGTAGAACATGAAAAATAAGATCGATAGTTGAAATAAAACCAAAATATGATCAAGGAATATATGTAAGAAAAATAAATGTAATTTTATACAAGAATATAGAAAAGATGAAATGAAAGGAAAAATAGAAGGAGAGGTGTGTGAGAGAGAGAGAGAGAGATGTCATTGCAAAAAATATGAAAAAAAGTTTGTACGAAAGTTGGAACTTTCAAATAAATTACCGTTAGGCTGAATATTTATGTTTAATTTTTTTCGCTCTACTTGTTTATCTAATTACATCTTGTGGGATTGTAAGACAGATGTATAGAGCGGAACTTGCAAGAGAGAAAATTTTAACGTGAATAATGAGTAAAATATATTTTTATAATTTTAATGCTTATGGAGTTTATGAAAATGTTGTTGATATTGCTGTATAAATATTACTTCTACCAGTAGAATTTCAACTCCTACGAATTAATTATCATATAAACTATCATGAATTAAGTTGTTAGAAATAGAATCATTAAAACGGTAAATAAAATTGAAAGACTAATAAATTCTATATATGTTTGCGCTTGTGCGCTCTCGCGTATGTATGGTCATATGTGTGTACGATTAGATATTGAAGTTTAACCAACTAATTGATGAGAAAAAACGTGAATCACATACAAAGTTATACGTCTAAATGAATCTGTACTGTTTCAGGTAGTTTGCTTCGATAACCGTTTGATCATTAATCGATTTTTATTGCTGTTGATCTGTGATTCTGTCATCTACATTGATTTCAATTATTTTTATAATGAATGGATGAAAATCGGTATGAAAATTTTCGTGGAAAAGAAAATTTTTTTTTAGCTTCACCAATCGATCTGCATTTTATTCATCAGTTCATATGTCTTCTTCAATAAGCAAACATCTTATTTTTTTAAAATTGGTTATTATTTCTTATACCATACCGCATTTGATATTTCGCGATGTTGAAAGATCGATTGTCTCTAATTATATGATATTATAACAAATATTTACGACAAATATATGAGTAGCCTTCTCCCGTCGTTTTAAGTATCTGTCATTACATGTAGTATACATGATATACTTAATAATATGTGTAAATCGGTGTTTATATTTTTGAATCATTCATTTTTGAAACGCAAATTAATTTTATTTAGTGTCTGAAAAAGCATGACAATATTTTAACAAAATAAATGAAATATTCTGCAAACAAAATACTTCTATGAGAATAGATTTTTATATATTTTTTAAAAATATTGTATTCAGAGAAAAATATTAAAGAATTCTTATAGTAAACATCCATTGTTTTATGTAATCATTGAATTATTTATTTATATTTGAATAAGTGATTTATAAACTTTAATATAAGTTTTAATTCAACTGGCTTCAATAGTTTTTCAATACATTTCTCTACTTCACACAAATGTTTATTATATTATTAAAAATTTATAAATGTCTACAAATTCTTTTATTTTATAAAAGTCAAATTTTCAACTGCATCCTCAATAAAATATAATAAATAAATACGACAACCGTTACACATTGTTCCGTTACTCATTCAATCGCGTCTTTTCATAAATTTCATCCGAGTTAGCCCATACATTGGCAACTTCAGTTAGATCCACACAGAATAAGAGACCAGACAAGGGTACATCTCGTTTGCTGTACCGGCTACGTCATTCAGCAATTCACGTGTCCATTCCGCATTCCGCAACTTTTACCGTTCGGCAACTAGTGGTAGATCTCTAAGCTGATTGGAACTTGCCTTGACCATGCCCTTGTCCACGCTTAACGACGCCAAGTGCGTCAACAATACTTAAAGATTGCACCAATTTGAATTTTTTTTATCGAAGAGAATCCGGAGGATGTCAAGGGGAATTCAACCGACCGCAACTGCTGATCTTTCATCTATTTCTCATATTAACAAGACATTTACAAGACTCTAACCAATTTTCCGTCTTTCTTTTTCATATAAAATTGCAATTAATACAAGTTCCATAGCAGAATTCGCGCTCTATTTTTGTGAAAAAACAAATACAGCAGGAAGAATAAAGTATAAAACGAATATATTCTATTTTTATTTAGATATAAAATTAAATTAATACTTATGATAAAAATGAGATATTGAACCACATCCAATAATAATAATAATAATAATAATAATAATAAAAGCCTTGATATATTAAAGTTCATTATGTAAGTTTTTGTCTAAATTATTTATTCATTTTAGATTTTTTATTACAGATTCTTTATTTTCTTTGCTTTTATTAGTCTGACTGTTGTAGTTTGAAATTAGAATATAATTTACATTAAAATACATTAAATAGTAAACTTTAAATATAAACATCAATTGTTCAATGTATGAATTTTCATAATATAAATGAAGATTGCATTATTTAAATTATCTTGAGAACAAATGAGCTCGCTAGAGATAAGAATAGAAAAATTTTCAATAAAACGCTATTTTTGTATAAATTATATCATTGAATACTTCCGACATAATATTCTAATTAAAATTTTTTATCGTATAATTAAACCACATTATACTATTTTTTAAGTCAAATAGAATCTGCATATTTTTCATTTACATTAAATTATTCCAATACACTAAGTTCTTATATCTTAGAATCTTAGGAAAAAAAAGGAAACTATAAATATATTCACTTATTCCTTTTGTTTTAAGTAAA
The DNA here is from genome assembly GCF_000503995.2 of Ceratosolen solmsi marchali. NCBI lineage: Eukaryota > Metazoa > Arthropoda > Insecta > Hymenoptera > Agaonidae > Ceratosolen > Ceratosolen solmsi. The sequence goes on along the minus strand of NW_011948424.1, from coordinate 1,067,665 downwards.
AATTTTTATTTTTGAATCTGCTTCATTATAATGGTATTAGTTTTAATTAGATTGAAAACATATTTTACTTTTAGATTTTCTTAATAAAAAAAAAAAAAAAAAAAAAAAAAAAAAAAAAAATAAAGGTCAGTAAATAAATAAGCAAATTGTTAAATTTGTAATATTTCTCTCAAAATATTGTCTATATCTGTTACATAATACACAAATATTATCAATGATTTATATTTTTTTATTATATTTATATTGTTATTTGTATTTGTTAAAAATAGTTAGATAAAATGAAAACAAAATTTTATAATTTACAAAAGAAAATTTAAACACGATATATCTCGCTAATAATCGACCGTATACGGAACAACGTGAACAACATAGTAAACATATTATACTTCAAAAATAAATCGTTTATCGTTTTATTTAATATACGCATATGTGCAACTTGCAAATGACGAAGAGACTGTATAGTAAGAGTTCTTAGTAATCTTATATGTATTATACTTAAAAGCCAAGACCATGCATTTCATCATTTTATCTCCGAACATATTTATTTACAAAATGATCTATTTCACGATAGGAAATACGTGTAAAATTTGATTATTAAACCATGCGTTTAATTGTTTAATATGTTTTCTTTACGTTTTTCATATGAATAGGATTTTATTTATATTCAAAGGAATTTATGTGCAGCTTAGTATGAAATCCGAGCCGATCTGACGTAATATAACTAGACAGAATGGAAAATAAAAACACATGGATCAACATAGAATTGTAAGTAAATAAGTATAAGGTAAATAAAAATTACGTAATGTAAAACATTATAAAAATTAATATTGAAAAATATTAGTAGAATACTGTAATATTTTGTTTAAAAGAGAAAATAGTTGTTTTAAAACATAGTGATCGGTAACTTGTACTTATCTCACTATATAATTAAAATATATCACAATACCAACATTAAAAATGTAACGGCAAGCATTCAAACGCATATTCCTCATTAGTTTTATTAATTTTTTATCCGATAAAATAAAGCTGACTAATAGTGAAATTTCATTCATTAAAATTAACAACATTTTAATTACTTACATGTGAAATTAAATTTTTATGATCGATATATCGTATAATCTTTATTTGAAAATTGTATAATCAAATTATATTGGCAATATTATTCATTATACAATATTTAAATTGATTATTCGAATAATGAACGATATGAAAATAACGAAAGATATGAACATTTTATCACGAATGAAAATCTTATAAGAACGACAATAACTATTTCGTAATTTATAAGAACAATAAGCGTTTTTATATGGCATTTTATAATCAAGCTTCTAATTAATAAACAAATCTATTTTACTTTACTTGAGAATTATAAGTAAGTTATACAAATAAAATTGAGAATAGTTTATTAACAAAATTGAATTGTTTTTTTTTAGAAATTATAAAATTTCATTTCAATCTGAGCAAATGCTTTTTTAACTAAAAATATCGTGTTCTCAATTTTTATTGATTTGCTGCTATATTAAATAAATATAAGTAACATAACGTTGTAAACAACATTAATGACTTTTAATTGTACAGATATATTTCATACATTACCACAAATTTCTAACTCAAACACATTTTTTCTCACGATGCTGGCAAACTTCGATTTATAAATAAGACCGAAGAGTATCACTACGATGCCTTCACTTTTCTAGCCTCTTTTTCTTTAATTACAGTGTAGACAAGTGCCTTTCATCAACTAAAATCGACTTTTACTGATAATTAGAATAGAAACTAATCTACTTAAACGAGAGACGAATACATTTTGAAATATAGTCAAATGAAAGTACATTGATACTTCTTTTGACTTTTCGAAAAATTTTAACATCAAGCTTACTTAAATAGACTTACGACACTGATTTTCATTCCAAAGTTAAAATTCGTGCCTTTGAAGTTTGAATAAAATGTTTTAATTTTTTAATGATTATACTGCAATGTAATCCTTGATATATTTTCTTTTGGAAGTTTTCTGGTATTCTTTGTAAAATATTTTGTGAAGCATCAAAATTGATATAAAATAATTTTAAATTTTATTCATCGAGCTTATTTGCTTAAACTTTTTTGTAAAATGTGACTAAAAAAAAATAAGCGAATTTTCATATGAGCTTTATTTTATTTCAATTAAATATCGACATGAAATATCAACACAAAAATGAAACAAATAATAAAACACTCTCGAATATATTTAATTATTATTTTCCATTTCATAAAAATTGTTCCAATCAACATTTAAAGTTATATTATATATAATTACATTTTTCATCCAATAATTATTATCTCAATTCTTGAACAGTGGTTTTAAAAATGCCGAAGAAGAAATTTTTTTTCATTAGACACGTTTATAAAGTATTTCTATTTGATATCAATAAATGCTAAAAAAAAAAAAAACTGCCAAAAATACCTTTCGATATCTAAATATCCAAGTTAAATAAAATTTTATCATCGAAAACTTATTTTATAAAAGAAGAAATTATCACTTGTACATAGTCTGATTTTTCGCAAGTAAATTAATGCTAACAATAATTAGTTAAAAAATTTATTAAAAAAATTCTTTTATTACATAATAAATTTTCTTAATATTAAATTAGATTCATTCCATACTCTTTTTTCCGTATTAGCTATATAAATATTAAAATATTAACAATAATGTATTATATTTATAAATAATATAAGTATATATAAACATTTAGACATAAAAAATTGTATAGATTGTACATAAAAATGTAAACGATGTTCATTCTTCTTCAGATAATTATTAAATGGGTTCTTCCAAGAAAGCTAATATTATTATTAATTTTTCTACTGACTAATATTATTTCAAAAGTATGAAATTAACATATTTTTAAGTTCATCTGTTTCGTTGTGTTTGTAATTAAGCATTTTAGTATTAGTTATTGAAAATTATGAACATCATTGGCAATTCTGAAATTGGATTTTAAATAATTATATACGAATAATTATACTTAAGAGGAGATTGTATAGGAACATAAATAAAGTTATTCATTTACAAACATATAAATTTATGAAACTGTAATTTTTCATTCTACTTCAGCAAAAATGTTTATTGTATATTGATCAAGGGGCCTTTTAAAACAATTATTAAAAATTATTTATTAAAAGCTACGTAACATATACATATTTTTTTGTAATAATTATACATATAAATATATTTTTATATTTATATATATATATATATATATATATATATATATATATAACAGTTTTTATTTATCAAAAATAAACATTTTACTTTTTAGTTTCATGACATTCATAACAAATTTTATATACATGACGATCTTGACAACTCAATTAAATTATTTTCACATAGATTATTATTTTCACGTAATCACAATAAGTAAATGATAATGTAAAAAGATAAGAAAATATTTTAATGAAATTTGTCAATGACCTATATGTTGAATAAACTAAATTAACATTTGTTTTAAGATTTAGTACTAACCTCAATCTGGTATACTAGTATTCAAAAATACAGAAAAATAAAATTAAAAGAAATAAATTTGAATCAACTTAAATCTGACGATTGTTATACCATTTTAGTACTTGAAAAAACATTGATGCCCGAATAAAAATTTATTTACATATTAATTGCATAAATTGATACATTAAGATTTATATATATGAAAAATTTCAAAAGCAATATTTTCTAGAATTATAAAGAGATTATAATATTGATCTTCAACGTATTTCGACGTACCAAGACTTTCAAAAAATAATATTTTCTATAAAAGACATAAACAGACATAAACAGACATAAACACTGTACAGGCAACTATCATTTACCACAAATAAAACTTTTCATAAGAACGTTATCTATTTTGTAACTGTAAATTTCACTATTTATTTTCTTTTCTTAAAATCATTAACTGATTAACCGTTCGTATGTAGTGAAATCGTGAATTAAAACTCGATCAGTTTCAATTCCCCAATAATGTAATTTACTATACACTTTTAAACTATTCGATTTCTCAAGGAATTTTACCGAAATAGCCGATTTTCAAGTGATTATTTCAAAGTAGTGATACTTTTTTCATTCGTGACAAGCAAAAAATGTCAATTACTGAGTCATGCAGTATTAGTTTGGTCTTTTCCTAATTCAGCTTGTAAAAGGAATGAACTTGCAGATGATGAAGCAAGACCGACGATGTCGATTACCAATACCTTACAGTAAAAAAAATGAAATTACTTATAATTTATCAGTTTTAATAGGAAATTTATTCATATAAAAATTAGCAGTACCGAATATTCTAATATTATTCAAACAAAAAAAAAAAAAAAAAAAAAAAAAAAAAAAAATCCGTAAAGAAAACATTTTTTACCGTTTTTTATTATAATGTTTCAGTCATTAAATATTATTGTTTTAATATAGTATTGAGTTGGTTTAATAAAAATATTTGCAACGCTAATTTCATAGGACTATATATCGTTTTTAATACGCATTGATAGTAACTTGCATGTCGAAATAAAATTAAGTTGAGGATGAAACAAATAATCATAGATAAATTAACCTTATTTGTCTTCGAATATTATTTCTACATAAATTAAGATAAAATTTTATTTGTATACATACAGGTTTTTGTCATGTTTATTTATAGTAAGATTAAAACATACAAAACATAAATAGCACCGCGTTTTTTCTACTTAAATTTTTCTGCATTAAAATAGTTAAAATGGACTGTAAATGCAATATATTCCTAAAGTGTCTATCACATTTATTGTATGATATTAAAAACGTTTATAATGGAATGTCGGAAAAAATTTCAAAATAGCCTCTGTAGAGAAAAATAACGAACGTTTCATTAAAATTATAAAAGAATTTTTTATGCATTTTAGTCAAAAAATAATTTCAACTAATCGTACATGAAGACAAATATCTTTTTTCTAGTGTAACAAGTCAAATAAGTTATAATTCGTCAATTCACATGTCAATATAATTTTATTCAAAATATAAAATAATTTCCTATGACTAAGAAAATTTTAGTTTTATTTCATGCTTGTTTTAATGCAATAGATTTACTTCGACAGTATAAACAGACTCGAGAGTCAATATTTTATTATAGTTTTATAATTAAAAAATTTTATTGAATAAATTATTGCTTTACAAATAAATTGTTTTACAAATATTTTCATTCGTATATTATACATAATATAAAGTGAATTAAGTGAGTTATATTAAGTTATTGTTAAAGGCTTCGATATACTTGTTAATTAGTAGCGATAAAAAAAAAAAATAACAAAGTATTTGCCTATTATAGTAGAAAGAAATCTGATAATTTCGTTATTTATGCTATTGCCTTAAAATTTATGTAAATAACTAAAAAAAAAAACAAAATAATAACTGCTTATACTTTTAAATATTAAAAAGAGCGCTAAATATTTAAATTTTCATCTAATTACATATATTTTTATAAATTGAGTGCAGATAAGCATCGCGTACGTTATTTTTTATTGGCTCTATTTGGCCAAACTACTTCATTATCAACATTAAATTCACGCCTACAATAATATAGAATATTGTTTAATATGTAATTAGTATATTGTTTGCGAATCATTTCTAAAAATTCTAATTCATATAGCATGCCTTGGCAGCCAAGTCAGCACCAAAAGACCACGAGTAATTGACTCATAGGGAAGAAGAAGCGACAAAAAAAGAGATGCAACGAAACGAAATTTCCTAATGCCTTTTATTCCCAAAGGCCACAACCTTAAGAGTCACAATAGCCTTTAATAGTCCACAGGTTTTCAAATGAGCTTGCGAGCATGTATGGAAGCAAGTGCGATGGTTTTCTAGTCGACTCACCGGCAATGGTCGATGCCACATTTACACGGACTTACTTCGTGACTCTATGCTGAATACATGGGTAATTGTGTGTGGATGTGATCTGCACATGCGCGAGATCGTACGCGAGAAGCGTCGTTTATTGGCATATAAGAAGCAACGAGAGTAGTCGCGGATGAAAAGTTGAAAAGCACGAAAACTCGGGCTCCAGGGGAATAAAGTAGTCGGCATGAGATCGATTCCACGAGCTTATTGCTTGTAATGTCTCATAACTTGCTTTATCTTTTTCTATATTATATTTTTCATACGTTATTATATAAACAGAAATATATTTTATATGATAATTTAATATGATATTTCATGGATATTATTCATTGTAATAATATTCGAGAATGATTTTTCCATATTTTCCTTGTTGCTAATGTAATAACAGTAATAACTTTGCTTTATTCTTTTATTCAACATTCTACTCTTAAAACTGGAGTAGTAAAAGTTGTATCAATATTATTCATAAAACACCATTCAATAAAAAATAAGTATTATAAACCGAGAAAATTTCAAGCTATAAGTACTACACGTACATGATACTTCTGTAAATGGATGCTAAAGTTTTCAGATATTTGTTAACTTTTAAGATTTTAAATATTTATTCATTGACTGAATATTATATTGATAAAAAAAAAATATTTTTGACGTTATTTCCATAAGCATACATTCGACATATCAGAAGGAAATATTAAGTCGAAGCCAAGTAATAAAAATCTACAAATTATGACATTTATTTATTCTAAAAGTAGATTACCGTATGCATAATATTCAACTAAAAATTACAATTTTCTCATAAATTTACTTTTGTTTAATTTTTAACTTTAAATCTTAATTTAAATGATTGTCATTTGAAAAATTTACGCTATTATTGCCTAGAAAATTATGCTATATCATGCACATAAGATAAGAACTTATTATCTGCGTTTAACTTCTTATTCCTTACTACTTCTTACCATGAATTTTATATCGAATGCTTTGATATTAAATGAAAATTTATTTATTGAATTGTAAAGCTTTCGAAAATTTAGTTTTTAGTTAATTATTGCATGATAAATGAATTTTACAAAAATTAATAAATTTGAAAGTATGTTAGAATCTTGTATTCTAATAATATATTACATCAAGTACTATTAATTTTAAAATATGATTTTAACAAAATCATATTAACCATTATAATTTTATAATTTCTACGACGTAAAGTGCCAAAATTATTGTTTCAAATAGTAAAAAGTATATATATATATATATATATATATATATATATAAAAGAAATACACATTTTCAATTTTCACATTCAAACCTATACAGAACACAGAATGTAATTAATTGCTTGATATTAATGATAAGTATTTTTATTACAATTGTTTTTTTTTTTTTAATTAAGTATCTCTTATAATATAAAATATTTGATAAATAAGAAGTTAACATTGAAAATTCTTGATTCACATTAATGATTAAATATAGAAAATAAGCAAGAGAATCGTGTAATGGTGTATGAAGTTAAAATATGACTGAACTAATAAAAATGACATATACTAATTATAAATTTGTTGCTGCATAATTATAACTGAAAAAAAATTCTGCGCGATATTACATAAAAATTGAAAGATTAAATTAAAAAAAAAAAAAAAAAAAAAAAAAAAAAAAAAAAAAAAAATCAAAAGTAAAAGTTAATTTTAAACAGAAAAAGTGTTTATTAATAAGCAGGAATATTGTCGCATGAAATATTGTTCGAGAATGTTTATTAATTCCCTTGTTAAATGAATGTCAGATGAAAGTACGGCATATATAAGTCAATGAATGGCAAAAATATCTTTAAAGGTTTCAACACAGAGGCTCTAGACTTTTATTCTAGTAATGCAGTCAATTTGGCACACAACTTGTATATGCTCCGACACAACCATAGCTGATGTTGTACTTTTCCGTACATTATTTATTCATCGCTTATTAAACATTTGCGCGAAGCGTCTTTAGCAATGACTATACACCATCTATTCGATGGTATGTACTACTACAAGGGAACACTTGCCTTGAACATTTTGGTCATTCTCCCCTTTCCCTCATCTTTCTATTCTCACTGACCCTGCACTACTGACTCGGATAGCAAACAACACGTTTTGCCTTTTCTATATATCATGAGAACCGTTGTGTCAGAGGCGTATTTTCTTTTTAGTCGAATCGTTGGAGAAACTTATGTAACATTGACATAAAGAATTTTACAGTCATTTGCTAAGCGAGGATTGAAGAAGTTATTGGTAATGGGAGTAAAAGGGTAAAAGGCTGAGTGGCATATTATATCTAGCAATTGTTGTTAAAATATTATGAGGAAAGATTAAATCAATAAAATTAAAATAGATCAAGCATGTCAAATACAAATGTTACGTATGTAAAATCAAAAATAGTAGCTTTCAGAACTAAAAGTTTTATTTGTAAAATTATACTTGTCACTGGAAAAGTAAAGTCACTTTACGAAAGCTTTTCGCATATATCTAAACAATATCGTTTATATAAATTCAAATTATCTAAATTATTAGTCTGAAATGAATTTAGCTGCACTTCTATAAATATATTTCAAGTATTTTATTATTAAAATGTCTAGCGAACTGTGATTAAATAAATATCGTAACGAATATATAAATAATAAATTTTTTTCCAAAATACATTTACCTTAACACTTTACATTGTTCAAAAGGAATTTATGCGAATTTCATATTTGCTATTCAGTAAATACTTTGGTCGATTGTCTCCTATTGAGTGGCGAAATGCAAGTAAAGTATTTAAACATTTTAATTACGTTTACATTGTATTTTCGTAGTTTTAACTTGTGTACTATAATGAAATGAAAAGTTGATGATTTAAAGAGACGTAAAAAGTTGGAAAAAAGTTGGGAAAAAAAAATTTTTTTAATTAAAAAGCTATAATTTCTTTTAGAATAAAAATTAATTAAATCCTCTTTCTTTTAATTATTATTATTTTTTTTCTTCTAAATTATTCCTTTATCCTTGTTATTTACAATAAATTTATACATCGTACATAATATGATAAAAATTAATATTTTTCAAATTTCGTAATATTATAAATCATGCGTAATTAAAATGTTTTGAGTATAAAGAAGACTAACAGTATCTATAGAAAGATTGACGCATAGGAAAAATTTGACAGAAAAGAGTATGGATCAACTCGATGAACATTCACTTTTTTAGCGACGACAAATTTTCGGGGTCAGTAGTGACGGATGAGAGCGATTATGACAGGAGAGTAGAAACTTTTTTCGGAAAAAAAAAGCACACCCAACGATCTTTGAATCTCGTAAACAATGAGAATTTGTTGTCTCTCACAATAGAATTTTTACATAATAAAATATTTGTTCTCTTGTACAAATGCTCTTAATGTTAGTACGTGTATTTGGTTTAGTAAGTAAGGATGATTTATAGTTGCGTGTGAACTTATATGCATACATGTAATATGAAAAAGAAAAAAAAGAACAAGTGAAAGAATAAAGAAATGAATATCATATTATTTAATAACAATATTCGAAAAGATTAAAGAGAATAAAAGTAAATTAATATAAATATGCGATGTCGAATAAAACATAAAGTAGAATACATAAATTAATAACAATACTTATTAACTTTACTCTTCGTTTAATATTTATTACATAAACATCGCTTTAATTATTAGAATACAAATTTTGAAGTATACTGCACATGTATAAATTTATCATAAAATTTTATTATCAAATTTTATTAATTTAAAATTTTGTCATTGCAAATTGTTGCTTATTCAATTATATGATATTTTATTCGTAATTAAATAACGGCCAATTACATAGAAAATGGTATATTTATAATGAAATATTTCTTTTTCGTATATTGTTTTTAAATATATGAAAATAAGTTATATTTTGTAAAAATGTAGAAAAAATTATCTGTTTATTGTTATTCAATAATGCGTATATTTTTACGAAGAGATAACATTACATACAATAAAACAGATTAAAAAAATAATTTTGGAAAAGAAAAAACCCCAAAAGCAGAGTATTAATAACATTGATAATATTGAACTGGAAATGTAATTCAGATGAAATATTAATGATAAATAATATTATTACTCTTAATATCCTACAAGAGTGGTAATTAAGTATGATTTTATAACGATATTGCGCAATTCAGTAGCTTAAAGACATACAATCGTAAAAGATATAAATAAATTGTAGTCTAAATCGTAATTTACGTTACTCCACGAACTACCACGTCGCCCATTTATCGGAAGAAAGTTCAGAATAATACCACGTGGTTTAGATTATAAATAAAATCTCCCATCCCGTTGCTAGAAAGTAAGAAAGACACGATAGTCCAAAGAAATTAGAGTGATCAATCAAACGGAAAAGATTCGTGATCAAGAGCCGTTAAATTCATACACTTATTAAATCATTGTGCGATTTATTAGAAAGGCAGCGTGGAAAATAAAGGATAAAACAACCGATATCCTCTTTAATGCCTCGGCTTCATTGTATTTTCACGTCGATAGATAATTCTGCAGTTAAGCAAGAAATCGTAAATACAATAAAAATTAATGCAATTCTATAGAAATTTTGATATATTAAATTAAGTATTATGCGTTTTCATTGGTGGCGGAAAGATTTTATGCCTCCTCGGAGCAGGGAACGGCTGTTTTAATTGAAGTCGGGCGATTCGTTTAAAGCCGAACCTCATTCCCCAATCTACTTCCCCATGTATATATGACGTTCGGTACTCTACCGAAATGTTAATTGGTCCAAATGGAGCTTTATTTCCTTTTCATTTTAACAAACTAGCATTAGGCCGACTGGAGTTTTCTTATTTTAAGACAGAGCGGAGCGAGAGGAGCGTATCTTGAGACATCATTATTCATGTATCATAGGCATTTGTTACTATTAAACTTTTTTACCGTTCAATTTTAGAAATATCTATAAATAATAATTGTACTATAACTTGATTCTGATGATTGAATAATTTCGATCCTCGGGCAGTGTCTTATTTATTAATTTATAAAAAGTAAATATTGAAAATTTGTCAAAACTATCTTTCAACTTATCATATTAAAGCATGAAAAATTTTATAAGTCCTTTCAAACATTTAAATGATGTAGAGAAGAGAATAATTTTTTATATTTATTTGTTTACAAATCATAGTCATGTAATTATTACTTCACCATATCATAAATCAAGAATCGCAAGCTATAATATTTTAATATATTAAAGAAGAATAAATAGTGCTAATATCGTAAAGGTATAGTGTTACAATTATTATATGTATTTTCAAGAATTTAATTATAATTGAATTAACCATTATCTTTAGTTTTATCAATTTTATTATTAATCCAGTTTCAATTCGTCTTTCACAGGTATAATATTACTTTAACAAAGACAACTCTAACGAAACTCGAAATAGAAAGCAATAGATATGCATAAAAACACTTATTCGTGTATTTCTTTACTTCGATTTTGTTTTCAAATAGATTGTAATTAGAATTTTCATTTAATCTATAAATTTCTATAAATCTTGGAATGAAAAATTATGCACAATAAAAGATCTATTTTTATATACAATTTATTTATTCGTCGTTTTATTTATAAACTAATAATTAATAATAAAGATAGGATTTGAGTAACTTTATTTTATATTAGTATAGGTTAGTAAAAATAAGCAAAAATAACACCCATACCTGTATAAAAACTTGTAATAACGACTGTAAATAAAGTGATTATATATAATTATATTAACTTTAAATATATTCAAACTATATGTAACACTACGAATTAATTATCACATTCCGTTCTAAATTTTCATTTACGTTATTTTATACGCTTCAAAATAAGAAAAATCTTCAAACACTCCAAAACATATATAATTAAGTATTAAGTAATAGGACTATTCAGCATTTTATATGGAAAATTAAATATACATTTCATACAACACTTCCCATTAGAATCATTAAATTACGAGTAACTGACTGAACGAATCTTTTAAATGGAGAAAACGAACGTAACCCGATTAATATTATATTTGCTTGTATCAAGATAAAAAAAAAAAAAAAAACTCATGCTTATTATATCAGAAATTTTGCACGTACTTTTAAGAAAATAAATATATGTATTTTTGTACATATTATTATTCATAATGTATTTATTTATAACTACTTATTATTCGTAATTTATATTCATGTCACGAAAAATTACTAATACTAAAAGATACTTTATATGCAATCGTAGGAAAAGTTTTCACGTTTTAATGAAATAGTATTCAAGATTTTTACACACAAAATAGTTTAAAAAGACAAATTTATTCGATTTCGATATATTAATATAATTAAAGAAATACTTTGGATAATTAAACTGAAGTTTCTTTATATTCGAGAGAAGAATAATTATATTACCGAATTATTTTATTATGATCTTTACATTTGAAAATATAATAAATTTACTTTAAAAGCATGGAAGAATAAAAGCACACGAGATTAAAAATTTTCATTTTATTATGATTTTATTAAGTAAAAATTGATCTTGGTGTCAAGCTTTCACAATAATTAAAAATATTTTCACGTGCTTATATTACTTAACAATTTTTATTTACATATGAAAATAGTCTCATAATCCCATATATAATATGGAATTTCCATATATAAAATCCATCAGATTCTTTTATTCAATTTTTATTTTATTTTAGGTTCGACAAAATAATAATATCGACTGCGTATTGTAAGATTTTTTTATTGAATTTATCTTGAGCTTGAGGTTGAAATATTTTGAATATTAGAATGGATACAAGATGTATAGTAAAAAATACTGAAATATTGAAACATCTAAATTTATCCTTATTGAAAGTAATTTATTTTATAATTTATTCATAATAAAGGTTAAAATAAAATTAATTAATAAAGAAGATTAAATAACTAATTGATGTTTAGAAATTATTAAATAAATAAGACAATTAATTACGCATTAAAAAAATACAATAAATAGAATGAACTAATCTATAAAATAATAACTTAATATACCTGTATACAAATTTATAATATTATATACATTATTTAATTCTTCTTCTTTATATATATATATAATGTAAATATTATTTTTATCTAAAGAAACTTTATATGTGAAAATATTTTAACCAATATTATATCATTTAGATAGTGATAGAAGTGATATCAATTTTCGATAAATATTGTTTTGTTTTACGTAGTCAAATTGGAGCCAAGAAATCCAAAATATAAATACGACATTATGCAATATTTATAATTTTAATTATAAAGTATTTGTATAAATTAAGCAATTAATTTTTATGAAAAACAAAATATATATCGTCGACTGTTTGTTTGAATATGCAATTGAAAGAGTTTTCGATTTAGAATTTATTCTTACATTATTATTTCTATATTATATATTACCAATTATTAGATATTAAAAAATTAGATTTATTTTTAACATTAGAATAAACTGAGATAATAATTTTTTCCTTCAGTCCATTGCCAATTGTGTATGAGTAATTGGTACACGTCGGAAATGTGGGCGTAATCAAATCAAATAAAACGAAATAATAAAACTCCTTTCATTGGGAGTCTTTATAATTTATTATCTATTAACTTTAAATATGCACGTATGTATGCATGTACTATATACATATTTCTTTCGGTTTCAAGTATAACCATAGTACTTTTTTTTTATCAACGTTATAATTCAAAATTAATGAATACAATTTTAAATTTAATAATTAGTTTAGTGATAGCGTATCAAATGTTTATCGGCACAAATAAATACAAATTTGTATTAAAAAATGAAATATATAACTTACAAATAATAAATATAAATGTTATAGGAATTTTACAAATTTACTAATTGTTTTTAGATGTAATGATAATAAATATTGATATTTTAAAGAATACAAGATTTAGGAATTATTAATAATTAATCTTACGAATAATTTATCTTATAAAACGAACGTATGAAAGTAATCAAATATACTATATATTATTTCAATAAATCATGGTAATATATGCATGTTATATATGGTGAAAAATTAAAGTCTTATGATTTATGTAAAATAAAGACGACTTGGTTATCGAATGTTATAAATAAAATTATCTTTATATATATATATATATATATATATATATATATATATATATATATATATATATATGGAAAAGAAATATATTTAAATTCAATACTTAAGATATTGATTAAACAAATATACAAGGAGGTATTGTGGCAGAAATGGTTCGGGTGCTTTATACAGTAGAAAGAACTATTTTCTTTTATTCATTTTGCACATGTATCAGATAATTATCGCGTATCAAATTATGTAAACAAATCATCAGATGTTGGCAATGCCATTAATATTATTTCAAGTTCCGAATACTTGGATCGCAAGGAAAAATGGTTGTTATTTCGTAATGAGAAGATATCGGAAGATCATAATTTTTATAAGTTGATGTATTACTTAAATTGTACAAGAGTTCATAAATAAAGTCATAACCTGAATTTTACGGTGTGTGGAATATTAAGTATATATAAATCTATTTGTCAAAAGAAAACATTTTAAAAAATTGGATCATACAGATGACCGACTTAATTATTACTTTTCTCGTAAAATTTGTTCTCGGATATTTTATGTGATCATAAGAAGCTCCTAATATATTATTTCCAAAGTTCTATTAATAGAAATATTACTCGAAAAAGCGATTGATAAAATTACTATTTAGAGAGCAGCGAGTTGCAAGTTAAAGAGATCGTGTACTCATTAACGAATATTGCAAATGGGTTTCGTTTTGATCTTTTATATCTTTTAGATCTAATTTTTTTTTTGCTCAGAGTATATGAACTGGTTTGTAAAAATTTAAATATAAAATATGTAAATATGTTGCATTTTTCAAACTTTTTTCAAACGTTTTTCAAAGATAAAAAACAATATTTTTATTAACAATCATCTCACCGGTATTTATTGTATAAGAAAAAATTTTGTATAATACATATGTAAGACATAATACGTATAATACACAATGTATATTAATTTGTGTACTGAACTATTTTTTGATTAAAATAATTGTTACATAATCATTAAAAAAAAAAAATATATATATATATATAAATATTTAAAAATAAAATTCTGTTATTTAAATATCTTTCTGAATTAAGTAATTTAATACACATATTTAATTATTTCAATAAATTATAAAAAATCCCAATTCTATATCTGCCTACATTATTCGATTATTTTTATCGATGATATCTTATTTTTCGTTTTTAATCAAAAATATAAATCTGACCTATTACTTCTCTGAGTGCAAAAACTTTAATTACATAATTTATAATTAAAGTTCAGGTTTTTTAAAATTTTTATGAAAAAGTGGTATAAAATAATTTTACAAGAAGTAATTAAAAAAATCAACGGAATAAAGCGATGTCAAAATGAAATACACTTTTCATGCGTAAATATACGTGTAATAATTAAATTAAAAAATATGTTTAAAAATTACGTTTTAAAGCACTAAATTTTATATAAAATGAAATTATACAATGTAACTTGTGATTAATTTTTAAAATATATTTTTACGAATAAGCTAACTAAAAGAAATATTTTGTTGTCGAATTTAATCGTCGAAATTTAATTAGTGCGCGTATACAAAAATTATAATAACTTATAACGATGAAAAAAAAGAAAAAAAAAATCTTAATTGATATTGTATTTTTATAAAATATTTGTTATTTATGATAGATTTTTGACAGTTAGCAAGTTATATATTGTCATTTAATTTGAAATTTTTAAAAAAACATCTATTCTCGCCAAGTGCTATAAATGCATTAGCGATCAAAAAACAACTTGAAAAATAAATCATATTTAGTGTAAGAAAATTGTCTAAAATCCAATAGGCTATACACAATTGCATACACATAAGCAACCAATAAATTTGTACGAACATGCAAGTAATACATAATGTTTGTATTGATTTAATGTAAGAAAGACGTAGTTGAAGACAAGTGCATAAGATTGAAAAAGTATCGTAGTCAATGCCAGAGAATTTTGTTGCGTTATAAACCAGCTGGATTCTGGCGAATACAATGTCTAAAAACAGACATTTTTTCTAAAGTTGTCGATAATGTGGTGTAGGAGCTTTGTTATGAGATAAATCGGTTGATATTTACAAGAAAACTTGCAGAATTATAATGGTGGGCAGAAAATATATGTGATCAATGTATTTAATCCATTGTGTTCTCCCCGATTTCGTACTTTTATTTCTGTAAGCTCGAAGAAAACAATCGATGTGGCGATATTATTTGCTTATAAAAGATATTTGCAAATACATTTTATTAACTGTTTTATACGCGATACATTCACTTCTTAACGAATAATCAAGTATAATATTTATGTTACAAAAGTATATTAAGAAATTCAGCTTTAAAATTTTAAATATAATGCTTAGAAAATAAAAATGAAAACTTTGATTACTAAACGAATTTTCCGTATAGTCAATACAATATATAATTAGTATTATCAATGACTTGGATATCATTTGTTAATATATTTTTTCAATATTCTTTTTATAATACTGTTATTCCTTGTTTGGACTGAAAAAATTGTTAAATACAAAAATTAATATTGGTGTCTTTTTTTGCAATTTGAAAATAACAATCATTTATATCAACGTGTAGATCTATTTAAACATAAATCCTTTCTTTGATGTAGAGATTTTGAAAAAAAAATATAATTATTTAATAGAAATTTTCAATGCTATAAGATTAAGTGTAATTAATCTTAAAAATTCTTATAGAAAAAGGCTTTGTCGGTGTTACGTAAAAGCAAGTAAAAGCAAGTAAAAGTTAAGAACTAAGGATATGCAACTTATTACACTTAGAAATTGAAGTTAAAACCATCAATTTTTATCTATAATTTATGTATTATGTATAATTATGTATAATTTTCTCATTCGAGCTTTCAATCAAATTCAATAAAAATAAATATGCGTTTCTTACACTTTAATGAGCCTCGGATATAACGTAATATGAAAAACCTCAATTATTTTTACAGTATTGTCGAGCTTTTAATTAAATTCGCTCTAATTCCTTAATAATTCATAAAATTATAAAATATTTTATTAAGTTATAATAACTGAGAGGAATTGGAGAAATTGGAGGGTGATGGATAAGATAAATTTGAAAGGCGAAAGTAAACGAGTAAATTTAAGAATTTTGAATTTTGCATTATCGTAGAATAAGGAAAATTGAGAATTTCAGGTTGAGCTACTCACAGCCGATTCAATTTGTCTCGTAGTATAGATCAATTTACTTTCCGTGCAGTTCAGTCGCTCATGCACTTTATTGCTATTCAGTTATTTTGACTGAAAAATTGGTGACCGTGACAGTTTTTCTAACTCACTAACTTCTGATACATTAATTTCCTAATTAATTTGAATTTATTTCTTATTTCCATTTTTGTAATAAATTAATTAATTCATCGTTTTTATGTTAAGATAATAATAAGAATTAAATCATGTAGTTTTCGTAATATAAATTGTCAGTTTGCCTCAATGTATCGAAGTCGTACAACACTATCACTGTAAGCACCAATAGTAAAGATGTACGATAAAATTTTTTTTATTAAAAACACGTTGCTTATTAAATTTATTTATCAAATAAATTTTCGCAAAGTATCGATATCTTTTCAATTTTTACAAGTATCCCTTAATTGTATTTTCGTCAACGGTAACTGGTGTTTATTAACGAACATAAAAAAAAATTACGCGTTAAAATGAAATTTGAATCCATCTACACTAAGCACTCGTAAATCACGAGAAAAGTGAAGAGAACAGTGAACCGAATATGCGTATTCGTAGATAAACAGAAGAAGGGAAGTTGAGGCAGCTATTCGTAATTAATGACTGGTAAGAGTCGGTTCGTAAGAAAAACTGGGACAAGGACTGTTTTCGTGCCAATCTCGCAAAACGATTCGCCTCTTTTAAATAGACAGCCCCACACATAAATATAATTTTCGTCCAGCGTTTCATTGGATTATTGCGAAGGGAGATGAGTATTCGCTTATGGACGGGCATAAAATATTTCAGCATTGCCGGTCGATGATATTTACTCGAATCGATTGGTAGTTTTGTTTGGTAATTTGCAAATGGACGGACGATTAATGATTTTCAAAGACATTAGAATACTGACTTAGATGCAATCCAATTGATAAATAATCATTTAAAAACAAGTATAAAATCCAACATCTGACGGCTCGGTTAATAAATCGATTTGTTATTTTGTCGTTACAGCATGTTTATTATAAATAATTGGCGTGACTATTAACTTTAAACGCTTATATTTGTGAATATTGCTTGTTGCTTTGAATATAAATACGATAACACTAAATCTATTTTAAAAAATTTTATGTTTACAAGTGAAATATGAAATTTTCTTTTCATTCTCTAAACAATCGAAAATTTCCCCCTAAATTTAATGTAAATACATGCAGTGCATATCTGTAAATTTTAAATTTACAGATTCATAGTCATCTATTTGTTATATACATATTTTTATTAATCTTTAATATCAATAGTAAATTTAATGTAACAATATTAAATCTTTTGGATTAGTTTGCAATATTACAAAATCAATCATCATAATGAACATATCATAAAAACTGTATGAAATAACTTTGATAGTAGGGTGAAACAAATATTCAAATAATAAAATACCTCGAGCATTAATAATATTTGCTTCGAGTCCTCTTATTATCAACCATTCATCCAACTAATCCCAAATCTTGATTTACGACCCATTCGGTTGAAATATCTTATTAGAGATCCTTTGCGTTCTTGGTCAATTAAGTTAAATAGAAGATCTAATCGCTCATGTAATTATGCGAAAGGTCTTATTTTGAATTTGAATCACTGCTTGATATGTTTATTAGTTATTTCTTCATGTGATTATTTAAATAAGTATTTAAAGCCAATGTGAACCAATTGTTTTATAAAGATTTAAAAATTTCAATTTCTATTGTACAATGGTAAAAAAAGCCATACTCGGTTGCTCGATTAAATAAATTATCTAAACGTATTCTTTAACGTTAAATCACATTTTTAATTTTCCCATATAAAGCTTTTATTTAAATTATGAAAACGTAATAAATATCAATGCAAATTATAATCTTAAACAAAATATAATATTTTGATGTTATTTGGTCTAATTATTTATTTATTATTTTTTTTTTATCCTATTCAATTGAAAGACTTTGATGAATAAGTTTTTAACAAAATTATCTCACTAGGCTGGATATTATCGAAAATTATATAAAAACTATGTAAATATAATCTTAAGAGTTTCATGCTTAAATGAATACTTGGATATTGAGATCGTCACGATTAGAAAGTCAATTTGAGGTGATCAGCAATTTGTATAGTAGAGTTAAGGATAATTAAATGGGCCACATATAAATTTGTCGAGTGATTGTCCTAGCAATTGAATATAATTAATTTTACGAGTACCATAACACAGTATGCGCCGCTGTTAGATAAGAGGAGCGTAAGATTAGCGTATCCTTAATATAAATTCAAAGAGATTTCAATAAAGTAATAGAAAAATTTTCTCCATCAAGTGAGTAAACAAATTCTAATAATTTATATACGTTTGAACAATAACATTGTTAATAAATTGTGAATATTTTATGCGGCATCGAACATCTTTTACGTATAATATTGTTTAAAGAAACTTTAGCAGAAATTTTATAAGCTAATGTTAGAAAATAATTTCCACGTTTATGTGTCTCTAAACAGCATTTAAAAACTTGCAAATACGGTATGTTATTTTAATATAAGTAATAATAGTTCGCATTCTTACAAAATCTTCTTTTACTTTCGATAAAAAAAACTTTTCAAACAAATATGCATCCAATATTGAAAGTAGCTATTCAAAAGAAACAAAGTGGTTTGCTATATTATTAAATAATTGGAACTCTTAGTATTACACTTGAATATCATCTGGCATAATACAAAGAAAAATGAATATAAATCATAAACCAAAGATTGTGCAATGAATATACATTGAAAATTTGCATACGACCAAGTATAGAGTACGGGAAGTAACAGCCACCTCTAACCTCCTTCGCTCCTCCTCGCAACACCGTCCATATTAACAGATAAAGGCTTAACAGTGATGAAATGACAATTGCTAGAAAAAGTAGCCTTACGCGCAGTTGCCAAGAAGATAAAGAGAAAAAAGCTCTAAGGGTAGACAATAATAAGACTTTCGAATTTAGCGCTCGAGGGGGGCGTGACACGCCTCTAAGGGCATAGAAAGTCGATTCGAATCTGCAATTAAGTGCCGCGTAGCGATGACGGCGACTTCAAGTGGCGGCTGGCGGTTCAGGCTATAAAGTGCATTTCCAGGTGAAAGATATCAAGTACTTGCATGAGTGCTCGACAAAAATATTCGCGGAATCTCGCGACTCTTTGTAATACATTTTTCAAGAAAGATTGCGCCAAGGATCTTTCATTTGTTTCCACATTGTTGGCGTTCTGAGCTTTCAAGTTGCTAATTTCACCATTTAATTCACGATTTAATAGCATTTGGAAATAAATTGGTCAATCCTATATATACATATATATAGTTATATAGTTATATTTTAAGCTATTTATATCTTCTTGAAATATTCTTCTTAAAAACCACGTTGTAATGTCTTTGCCCGAAGGTTATCAAAATTCATACAAACAATAGAGCAAAATAACAAAAGTTATATTAAATTTTGTTTGCAAACTAACTAAACATTTTTTTGTACTTTCTTCTTTTTTTTTACAATTATAAAATATAATCCTCCGATATTTTTAAAACTTATTATGATAGTGAAATAGATGCATATGTAAGATTGACTCTATATTATTTAAGAGCAGCACTTATTACGTTACGAGCAGTATGACGTTAAATTAAATTCCAATATTAAAATAGCAAAAAGGATGAATCATGACAGCTACCAATAAAAATTGTTGATTAATGTTAAAGTTGACTTAATGTCTAGAATACCGTATGTAATGGATAATAATAATAGATAAAGAAAATTATAGAGTTAAGAACTTATTTTCATATAACAACTGTAAGTATATAAATATATTGTTCGTATTATTATTTAATATGATGTTAAAACATAAATTATGACACATATTTTTTTTTTTTTTTTTTTTTTTTTTTTTTTTAAAGACAGACGTGTATTTTAAAAAATTATAAACGTATAGCTAATATTATACGTTCAATTATAAAATACATTCACATACACTTCATATAATTTGTTCGTGTTCCACTAGAATGCTATCCAAAATAATTAGACTTGAATGAGCAGCATTTATGAAACCAACAAAGTCTACTTCCGAAGTATAAATATTGCAATTGTATTATTGCACAAATAACTTTAAAGGACTATCAAAATTAATTTTCAATTTGATAATGTAATATTTTACGGAGGAAATCCAAGTTAAATTCTCCTAGTCAAGAGAAAAGAAAAGAAACGATCCCTGATATTATCGGTCATATGCAACGTATACGTAAATATATATATATATATATATATATATATAAAGAGAGAGAGAGAGAGAGAGAGAGAGAATAAACATATATTAATTGCTTTTAATTCCAATATGCATATACAGTGTCGTTGGAAACTTTCGCATAAGCCCCAACAGCGTCTCATTAATATTCAACAATGAATCTAAACACTGCGCATGAAATACATCGACACCGCTCACGCATTTACATATACGCAAAAGCAAAAAAGACCGATATAAATGTGTGAGACCTTATGCGCGTAGAAGAGGTGGATGATCGCATATATGAAATTTTATGAATTAAGCGCCTATTTTTATTCATCTTTATGAGTGCTTTTATTATTATTATTATTATCATTATTATTTTATTTTTTTTCAACATGGGGGATAAAAAAAAGTGCAACTGAAGATAATAGCGAATGAGACGAGTACTTATGATTGTATTGTACGGCGCAGCTAGCTTGATTCTGTCCTCTTTTTGTTTTCATTACGATCAGAAAACGAGAATAGTGAAAAATATTGAAGCAAGCATTCGAAACTTGCGACCCTCTGTTTGGATCGCCTCACGTGGGAGTACGTTTGCACTGGGAAATATTGTGAAAATTTCCTTTAATTTCTTTCATTAATTACTCTCTGCAATATTATAAACAACCTGTACTTTTACGATGTAGAGTTTGATTTCAAACGAGAATATTTACTTTTTACCCATAATTTTGCTTGAATTAATTACTTTGCATACCAAGCTCCTTGATTAGTCTTTTCTAACAGAACTAACGATGTATTTAAACAAATGACAAAATAATAATTTAGTTTAGATACATAATTGAAAAAGGAAGAAAAATACATTAATTTGAGAGCTCCGCGCAATTCAGACACATAAGAATAATATAAGCTACAAAAATGCAACCGTAAAAATATATCGATTATACATAGTAAAGTACGTTGAAGAGCGTAAAGTTGATTTTCTAAATACATTAATTCGAATACAAATTCGTATAAAATTGAGCTGAAATATTTATACAGTTAGCACGCTAAGCTCGAGTCAAATAAACTATTAATATAACAAACCCGTAAATTCTTAATAGTAATTCAACCGATTCGTTCTGCAATTGAAGTAAAAACAATTACACTTATGTTATTTCATCCTAATTGGTTATTGATGAGGTCAGCATGCGTTCCTCGCTTGACATTGGTTGTTAAGAAGGTTAGGTAACGATCGCAGTGTATGAAACAAGTTGTTTCTGTGCGTGAGGTCCGACTGTACATTCTCTATCTAATTGTGCTTTATACACAAAGGACAATGTTATAAATAGATCCTTTTCAGCCTTCATCAATATCAAAGTAGCTGTTGATATTTTTTATGAAAAGTGCAGCTTGATGAAGTACATTGTGTTGATCAAATTAAACAGAAATGAAATGAAATATTTCTGACACTAAAATTACGGAGTTTCAATTAAAATTGAAGATTTTAGTCTGCGAATAATTTATTCGAATTAATAATAATAATAATAATAATAATAATAATAATAATAATAATAATAATAATAATAATAATAATAATAATAATAATAATATTGATAATAATAATAATACTTTTACTTAGACTTATAACTATATAATAGATTATACCTATTTAATTTGACTAAAAACTTGATTTGACAAAGCTTTTTTTCTTTTTTACTTAAACGTACATACGATAACGTAGTTTGACGATAATAACAAAATTCAAGTATTTAACTACTTGTAAGTAAAAATTCTTCAATTGTAAAAATTGTAAATGCAAATTATATGAGTAAAAAAAATACTTATTCCCGACATTTCTAAGTGAATTAGTAAATGTTTAAATGTATATCTTAATTATAGATGTTAGCTATATGTGTGTCAGCGTAGAGCGTATACAAACACACACGCGCGCTCACGCACACGAATAAATATATTTGATAATACTTTTTCATTTTGTGACAAGTGTTAAGAAACTGAGAAAGCAAAGAAAAATAAAGATGATGTGCAATAATGTAAAAAAAAAAAAAAAAAAAAAAAAAAAAAAAAAAAAAAAAAAATAGTTTCTTATTACGTATGCCAGTATGCGCAATTTTCTTTTCATCTTCATTGAACAACATAATAGTGTTTTTTTATTCACACGTACGATTCTACATTTTTATGCTATTAAAATGAAAATATACGTGGAAATTTACTTTCTGGAATTTCACGATATTAAAATAGTTTTACACACAGTAGACTTTTATTTTATGACTTTTGTTTTTTTTTTTTTTTTTTTTTTTTTTTTTTTTTTTTTTTTTTTAATTCAGATAAAAACCCTCTTTTATCTATCTATTTTTCCATTAAATTTACGTACATAATATTACGAAAGTGTATTGCGAGAATAATTACACGAGAAAGGTATAACATTTATAATTTATAAATGTATAGATCTGCACATTCGTTATTATTTACCATTCGATTAAAACTTTGTTGGTATTCTTGAAGTCATAAGAGTAACAATTCAATTGCATATTCAAATAATACTATAAGGCCGGTTTTAATTCAAGCGTAGCATATATTCAACCTCAAATATTAGTATATTATTTTTATAAATTCGTAAAAATACATGTTTAATTTAATAATTGAACAACGTTAAAAAATTAATATTAATGTCTGAAAGGTATCGAAGTAGAACCTATGTTATTGAAAACGTTTTTAGAAAGTCCCTGAACAAAATTCGTGTTAGCTAGAAAGCGGATATAGGGACGAACAAACGTGTTCGCGATAACATCGTGCTCGACTGAAAATCGAGGGCTGAATTTCAACAAAATTGAATCGAGCACGCGCGATGAAATAGCTATCATCGCCGATCAACAAAAGCCTTCGTACGTCGTCATTTTACGTAGTAGCGATCGCAGCCAAATAGCGGTGGCCAAAAAAATCTGTCGAAACCGGTAGGGCATTCGCTCAATAAGCGATAATGCGCCGGCGAATCGATTGGCCTGGAGCACTTAGAATGGATCGAATTATCCGCTTGCAAATAATCCTGGTCGGCTTCTATTATCTCAGCGTTATCTACACGACTCTGATCAGACACGCCTCTTGTGTACTTATCCACGTCGATTCCGCGCTCCATTAATCCAGTCCTCGCAAGTCCTTTGGCGGTGTATTTAAGAAGCCTGAGCTGATTATTTCCCAAATGATGTTCCAATATGTAAAACCCGAGCAGTTCGTATTTCTGACTTACACTTTTATATTGTAATATTGATAAAGTTTTATGTGTTATTATGAAAATTTCCCCCCCCCCTCTCCACCATGCTTACAACGATGGACGAGAAACTAATTCTTTAACTTATCGAGGCTTCCGTTTGATACGGGAAATTCACTTGATAATTCATCGAAATTTAAAAATACCTTTTACCTCTCGTCGTTAAATATAATCAATTTTTTATGTTTTAAAAAATATAAAAAGATCTTTTGCCAAAATTCCAGTTATATATTACTAATGACTGATAATGAATAAAAAAAGAAAAAAAAAAAGAAAAAGAAAAAAACTGTTGTAAAAATGCATATTTCTAAATGGAAAATTATTATACACAACGTGTTGCAATCAATAAAATAATTTAGAAAATTTTTAGTCAAGTCATCCCTCCCACGTAAATTCAAATTTCATTTCAATAAACAAGTTATTGTACACTTTAACGATCCTTTACACTATGGATTACCTTTCGAATACATTAATTAGGCGTTCGATAAATTCACATTAATTAATATCTATTTGCATATTTTATATATTGGTATGGTTGCATTACTCTCTAATGAAAAAAAAAAAAAAAAAAAAAAAAAAAAAAAAAACATTACATTACACAATTAGTAATTGCCGTCCACGATACATAAAGAGCACAAAGAAGCTTATAACTTTCATTGAAAAAGGAAGAAAATATTTTCAAGCATTTGGCGTGAAAAAGTGAAAGAGGCGAGAAAAAGAAAAAAAACGGTAACCGACACGTGGCTGTGCTTTACAATTATGATTTATAACCAAAGCGAGTCGACGAAGTCGATTATTACATTATTATTTTACAAGGATAATAGCTCATTAATGCGTATCGCTATTAGCGCATTGTTTCAAATTTTTATCACCATTTTGTAGTTTATTAATTTGAATATATATTAATTTCGTAGCGATACATAAAAAAAAAAAAAAAAGACAAAAGATACAGCAATAGATCTTGAAAAGAATTATTGTAAATCCGGCATTATTAGCATGTTTGATTTATTTTAGATTTTGACTTTTAAATCTTTTAGAACTTTTTCTTGCTATAATTTTATGTCTGCGCTAGTTTAACGGAAACGAGGGTGTGCACTAAGAAGCAGGAGAAGCAGATTGAAAATATCTATTCTCAATCGACAGTACAAATCGAAAGTACGAAAAGAAGCTATTACAAGCGTATTTGTTGTTATAAGGTCAGGAAACATCAACCTCAATGGAGACTTATTAGTGAGTAGGATGGAATCAGTGCGCTCGCAATACTGCGTACACAAATAACCGTAGTTTCTCTTAATATTTAATTTATAATTTTATCTAGTATATTATTATGGAGCCTTCGAAAAGAATAGATGGTGTAATTTAGCCTCTCATTCTACATTATGCATAATCGCTCTTTTATTGTCATTCTCGAGGAAATCGTGACTTATCCATGAACAAATAAGAAATGATGGAATAAATACTAAAATCCATAAATTATTTCAGTATACCATTGAATATAGCATTAATTTTTCTCATATTCAAAAAAAAAAAAAAAAAAAAAACTATCTTAATGCACGTGTATAAATAAATAATCATAATATTCAAAAAATTTTTTGAGACAAAGAAATGGTTAGCCGATAAGAATTATTAAATGCACTTACTCTTTAATTTTCAAAACTGTTAAATAAAAGTTTTGAGAACTTTTCTTCGTGAGTTTCATATCTTATATATATATATATATTTATAAACTATTTATCGATTTATTTACATATCCGCTTCTCTTGGATTAATTTTACAAAAATCTATATGACGTTTTTTAAAAAACGGTTTTAAACGAATTAAAAAGTCAATCGTCTTATTAAAACATTCTCATTTATATTATTTAAAGTCAATTATTGAGTTGTAATTTAAATTTCAAGAAATTTAAAGGATATCGAAATAATTACTAAAATTCTAATATAATTTTAATAAATTTTCATAACAAATAATAACAATAAATATAAGAAACGTAAAGCAATTGGGCTTTCTCATTATTTCTAAACTGCGGAATGAGATTTATTATACATAACTGATCGGTAAATTTTTATGTAAATTCTATAAAAACATTACTTAAAGTAATAATGATATAATGTAATATAATTCCCTAGGGCATTATTTACAGCTTTTCAATAATTTTTACTCGAATAATATTTTACTACTGCTTCCAACAATTTATTCACGTTTTATAATTTCATTGCACAACATTCTAAAGCAATTGGTACTAATAACATATTAATGATATCGGTTATCACCCAATGAAATATATATATAGAATATAAATATTATATAAATATTGTATATTTATATACTCTAATGTACTTTCTAAGACAAGAATAAAATATACAAAAATGAATAAATATTATTAAATTAAGAAAAACATGTTATTAAAAAATGAATCAGAATGTCTTGTTAGAAATCGTAAATAATTGTAAATAATTGTTTTCATCTTATCTATCTGATTAGTATTATTATTTACATAAAATAATTCATATTTTTATTAACATTTATTTGCTATTTAAAAATATCTCAATTTGAACTAAAAACAACAAACAAAAAAAAAAAACAAATAACAAAAAAAGGTACGAATTAGAATTGAAATATAATCACCAAGATTGCTATTTATTGTTATGTTATTTCATAATCAGTGCCAGTTAAACTCTTTGAAAGTTGACTTACTTGATTCACTTAATTTTTTATTTGTCTTGTTAATATAGCTAAGGCACAATCATTTTTCAATGATTTATAATTAATATTCTATTTTTATTGTTATATAGCTTAGGAACAATCATTTTTCAATGATATGTAATTAAATATTCTCTTTTTATTGTTCGGATAAGATTGATTAATTTAACTATATTAATCGTTTTCATTATATTAAAAAAATTGGTTTTAACACCAACAATTATAAATAATTGTCTGTTACGTATAAATAGATCTTAAACGTAAACGATTTAAAATAAATTGTGACTGATGGCTTGACAATTAAAACTTATCTTTAACATAAATCATCGTGTAAAGCATTTCTCTATTATTGACCCTTTGAAGAAGAAAAAAACAACAACACATGTACCAAATAATATGGATGACTAGATATGCTTTAAGCACCAGATATTTATAGAAATTTTTAAGGCTTACATGTCCATATTTTTCTTATACATTAATGCATGTAAATATACTAAAACGATGTACGCTACGTACCCGCGCAATTTCACATACAATTACGCTTTCCTATCTCTTTTCTTTTAATAAATTGCCTGCTACACAATTTCTCGAATTTCGATATACTAAGCACTAAATAAAATATATCCAAGTGTATTATGATCCCAAATCTATTAAAAAGAAGAAAAAAAGAATGCGAACAAGGAGAAGAATAAAATTATGTCCATTTATGCATTTTACCAAAATATGCCATTAACTTCGTTAAAAATTATGGAAATATAAGACAACTTGATGAACTTTAGATGTATATATTAAATATATTTTCTATGACTATTACAGCAATTAAAAGTTTCAATTAAATTTTATAATTCTTTATACATTAAATGACAATTGAAAAACTAACAATCATAAAACTAACATGGTATAATTTTTTAATTTTTAAAATTTTATAATTCATTTCCATAAAAATTTGGTCTATTTTTATTGTAAAAATTGTAATATTTTACAAATAATTATACGTCTCATTTCTTCGATAAAGGACAATAAAAACGGACGGATAGGATAAGTAGATAGATAGAAAAATAAAATAAAATAAACGGACGAAATATTATATAACCTGTGATATTCTAATATACATAAAATATAGCTCTTATAATAATCATTAAAAAATTAAATTCGCAATATATTATATTTCTAAAGAAGCAACTATTGAAAGAATAAAAATTTATAATTGACAAATTGATTATCAATAAGATTTAAATTCAAAAATACACTAATATTTACACTTTATATCTCTATATGAATTTTGTTCTTGAACCCGACGCAATGTGGGCAATAGAAAAAAACTATAATAAACTATTTGTTAGAGATTTTTGTAGAAAAATATTAATACTGAAACATCATAACAAACTCCTAATTCCATTTTATATGTGTACATATGTGCTTATAATACTAAAGTCAAAGTTTTTTAAAATATATCAATACATCAGTATAACTTATGTTTAATTCTAATGAGAAAAAGTGAATTCCGACGCCTTATTATCATTAAAAAAAAAAAAAAAAAAAAAAAAAAAAAAAAAAAAGTGAAAACGGTAGCGTTTTTTAATAATACAGTCGGGTTGCTTACAAATGCCTAAAATGGAAAATTGCGAGTATCTCGTGCCTGAAGAACGATGATATTAAGTGGATGAAGGAAAGTGGCATTCATACATTTACGAAATTCCAGACTTCCTCTTTAATTATTTTATAAAAAATATTTTAAAACGTGATTTGCAAACTAAATGTTTTACAATTTGAATATACTTTCAAATGTTTGGTTAATTTTTGCAAATAAATTTCATTCGTAATAGATATTGTTGTACATTTAAAATAATATTTATTTTAGATAATAGCATTCATGTAATAGAAAATTTCCTGAATATATCCTGATAAAATAATATAAATATTTGAAAATTAATATTTCTATGTATGCCTATATCAATGTACAATTTTTATTAGCAATTCGTCATTTATGTATATTGATATACAATATTATATTTATAAACATTAATGAGGCTCGCGAGACCTGGTCAACGCGTAAACAACATGTGTGCATATTCGCATAGCTCCTACAAAGACGCATCTTCCACAGTTTAAGCAATTCCCAACTCGGCATTATGAAATGCAATTAATTTTCGCCATTTGCTTCATGTATTCCGCGTGTATTCAAATTTTATATTTTTCTTAAGACAAAATATTTACTCTTATCAATAATTGATCAAATAATTGAATTGATGTTTCAAATTATTTTCCTTTATTTGGATAAATCTATATATTATATTTATAATTATAATTGAATTACAATTTCAACCTACCAAATAAACTAAATATTTACAATAAATAAATAATGTGACACATCAATATTTAAATTTAAACTAAAATTTAATTTTTAGCTAATTAATGAGTATGAAAAATAAACATCGATGTGTCAGCGATAAAACTATTTGATTAAACTAGACTTTCAATACTGATTTAAAAACAATTAATTGAGTATTATTAGGGTAGCTCTAGTCTGGCAATCTAATATTATAAACTATATCTATAAATGTTTCTCACAAAAATTTACATTATTTATATTTAAAACCCATTTCATTAGAATAAAATATTTATGATCCCATGAAATATTATTTAATCAAAAAATATATTAAAATAATTTAATTAAATAAGTAATAAAATTTCATAAATCCAAAATTTTACATTAGTAAAAATGATATCTACAAATTTAATTTTCTTTAAAAATACTTAAGTTTAATTTGAGAAATTACATATCACTTTTTTTTTAAATTTTCCTTTTTCATAAATAAATCAGATAATTCTGCCCGTATTACTAATAATGTTGAATTATCAATTTATTAATTTTGAATAAAAAAAAAAAAAAATTATGAAAAAAATTTGAAATTACAATCTTACGTTAATTATAATACATACCAAGAATATATTTCTACACAGGCTAAAATTTTTTTTAATTGCATCGACATACATCAGTAATTTGATATTGAAATGTGTGTGCCTTATTGAATTTCTCTTAATATTATAATTGAATAATGAGTTCATATTCACATCAAATCAAATTTATCACATTAAATTTCCAAATTATAATCAAATTTAATATTTAATATTTTAAGCTTCCAACCTTTTATAGACTACTAACTATATACATTAAAAAAAGAATTTTAATAGAGCATTTATCTATATTTAAATAATCACTAAAATAAGAAATAGAGAAAAATACTATTGCACAATTTACTTAGACCCCAAGTTTCTTAAAAATAGATGACGATGTAGTTCAGAAATTTAAAAAAATACACACTGTTTGACAACACATTATACCAAGTATTTAAAAATCATTATTCGGGTCAAAATGAAAATATAGTTAGAAAAATTAAATAATTTTTTTGTTTTTTTTTTGTTTTTTTTTTGTTTTCAAATTAACGGAAATTTAAGCTTTTTATTTAAACAGTTCACCATACGTTCTGTTGAATCATTCTTTGTTGAATCGGTAATTGTAACAATCGATAGGAAAATATAGGTTGACAATTAACTATAGTTGTTAATAAGTTTCTATAAAGTGCTGACCGACTACGTGCTGTATTGTTTTTATTTTCAATAGTAATATTGCATTAGTATTTGTATAACATCATATTGCGATAAATTTTTCTTCTAATATATTTTTATAAATTTTATTATTTTTTAATACTGCGTTTGGACATTAGAATGATATTTTTATGTTCGAATTTTATTTTAATTTCATAAAAATTAAAGAAAATGATATATTAAATATATATTACAGATACTTTCAAAATTATATGAATGCAAATAGAATAAAAATAAAAACGTCTAAATTACTTTTCAGGAATCTCTATAATATTAATATTTTATTAATATATAATATATGTGCGAATACATGCGATATATGTACGACAATTAATGAATTATGAAGGATATATCTTAAGAATTGACGTCATCTCTAGTAATACAAAACACGTGTAAATCCTACGTTGTCGTTGTCAACAAAAAAAACTTTTTCCTTAATAAACAGTGTATATAATTTAAAAAGTTACGACTCAAATTTATCGATAGAACTAGTATCTTCATATTATTTGGGTAAATTTGAAATCTAATATTTGATTATTTTACGATTAAGTAACAAAAACACTCAAAACATTTATTTTACAACTTTCATTCGTTCGCATCAACCAAATTCATTATTTATAAATACTATAAATTTTATACTTGTATGAAAATTTAATTTTTTCCATTCTCAAAATCAAAAAAATCAATACTTTTAGTATTAAATAAAAGTTAATATAATCTATTATTATTCGTTAAAATTGAAATATACAATTCGTCTACTATTATTATATTCCTAAATACATTTTTAATTACAATTACAAATATGAAAACAAGTTTATATGATAATTAATACATTGATATTTTATGAAATAAAATGCAACGAATGATGCATTTTTGTTAATTTAATTCATTTTATCGTAGAAATTCTTTAGATTTATAAATAAAAATAACAGTATGAGATTTAATAGCTTTAAAAAATTAATTAACATTCATTAACTTTCATGGCGAGCATAGAAAAGGAAATATTTTTCTTTATATCAACTCGATAAATTACTTTAGGATATAAACTCATAAAAACGTAATTAATGTAATCGATCCATTTGAAAAAAGTAGGTTACGAATTTCTTTAGAATTGCTGTTAAAACTGGAGGTTTGATATTTATTGACTTGGAATATTAAAGATCGTTTAATTTGTATTTTTTTTTTTTTTTTTTTTTTTTTTTTTTTTTTACATAAATAGACAATTTAAAAGTATTAAAGGCTAGTGTTCTTAAGTTAATTTTTTCCTTTAGAAATTATGTTAATCATAAACTACGAGATATAAAACGCAATATAAAGCATTAAATCTCAATTTGACTGATTCATTCATTCAGTAGCTTAACAATAGTTTTTTGTCTCACATATAAATATTAGAAAACATGTAACCTTATAAGAAAGCCTGTCAATTCCAAGTATATCAGTACTAATACAAATATGATGACTATTGTAAGTATATGACAAAAAAATTAAAGTGTAATAATTACATACCATATGTTATTATACATAAATGTCAGAGTTTAGAATAAATGCAAACGATAGGCTAATGGTCACTATTACAATTAAAGCCATCTAGAGTCTATTCATAGATACAAGCAATTTAGAAAAGAATTTGATAATAAAATTTATCAGAAGAATTTATCTACTAGAAAAATCAAGATAATTACAAATAATGAATAAATAAACATATAAATAATAAATTTATTTTAAATGCATAACGAAAATAGTAAATTACAAGACTACTTTACTAAAATTATTTATAGTAAATAAACCATATGTTGATTAAATAAATGGAAAAAATTTATATGTTATAAATATCATTCCATTTACAAATATATTAAGAATTATAGTAAAAAGTTCTTATTCATCATTATTATTATTATTGCCTATAGACTAAAAGATTTAGTCACCTTGACTAAATATCAATAAAATTGTTGAAATGAAATTATTAATTACAAATATTTGCACGAAAATTGAAATGATAAATTTAAAAACTTAAGAAAATAACTTCAATAAGACGTGGAAATTTAGTTGTGTAATGTAATAATGATGAATTGTAAATTTTAATACATTTTTGTAACGATACACTGAGTAATAATGCCAAAAATTAGTTGATTATAATATTTCATATTTATATTGTTAAAAAAATTTCTAAAAACTCAGAATTAAATTTCAAAATCCTATAAAGAAAAAAATAAGAATGTAATGATAAGTATATAAATTATGCAATAATATGTACAATATCAGTAAGACAATATTGTGTTATAATAATATTTATATAAAAATTTTATGAACAAAATTATTGATGTATGAGCAAATATAGGTAAATCTGACTACTCTTCAATATTCCAGTATACATGTTATTATGCTATAACAATATCATCGATGCAATGTTTATTTTCTCGGATGATAAACTTCATATGAACTATTTCTGACAAAATTTAAACGGATTTGTCTTGCACAATTTATTTTAATTTTTTATATCTTATATAACTATGATTTTTTTTTTTGGATTTATTTTATAATTTATATTTATATTTATAAATTAATGTCTGAAGAAATCTATCTCAAACTATTGATGATAATTGTTTTATAAACTTTTAAATCACTAAAAATATATATTTATTTCACTTGTGTCCTATTAATGAATCGCCTGACTCT
The DNA here is from genome assembly GCF_000503995.2 of Ceratosolen solmsi marchali. NCBI lineage: Eukaryota > Metazoa > Arthropoda > Insecta > Hymenoptera > Agaonidae > Ceratosolen > Ceratosolen solmsi. Next base: position 1,033,982 of record NW_011948424.1, on the reverse strand, counting down.
TGTAAAACATTCTATTTAACTCTCTCCAATGTTCAATTAAACTGGCTTTTAATCATTTCAATGCCACAAATTAGAAATTGTAGTCATTGTCTAATATGCAGAATCAACAAACAAGTAAAATTCTCACAACGGATTAAAAATTATTATTTAATAACTAATAATACTATTCTAACATATACTTAATGCGAACATTAAATATATTTAAATCATAAGGTAAAATACAGTTATTAAAGAAAGTATTGGTAAAGACAATATTATTAAATTAATAGTATAAAATATAAAGGCAGATTTTATTATATTGACTGTATCGAATTTTATGTAAGTGAACACTACTTGCACATGAAAATTCTTGATATTTTATTATTAATAATGAAATTTATCAAGTATTTTTAAAGATAAATGTTCATTTTCTTACAAATGATTAAATTATCATAATCAGCAAAGTAAGATCTATAAATATATTACAGATAAAATAATATAACATATAAAAATATGGAAATTAACAAAATTTATGTATGTATATTTTTATTATATTTTAAAGCCAATTAAAATTCAATTGATTACTTTTATAAGACAATCAATGTACACGTGTCAAAATATATTTATGAAAAAAAATGAGAAATATCAAATTATGACGTTTAAACTAATAAGTCATGAGTTGAAAAATATTGTATTTAGATTATTTTTAATACATCTTTACGAATTGAATATTTTAAGTGATAAATCAATTTATATAATAAATAATATCTGTTTATAGAAAGTTATATAAACATTAATTTATTCCTATCTTGAACATTAGATTAGTATTATTATACAATCAGTTTTAAGTCGATATTTCTAAAAGGTTGAATATATGTTAATAGATACTACTAATATATATATATATATATATATATATATATATATATATATATATATATATATATATATATAATACATATAGAAACTAGTAATTCAACAGGATTTTCAAAAACATGTATCTATAACAATTTCATTTGAAAATAATAAAAATGTGTAAAAATATGTAAAAAAAAAATAATATAAACAATGATAATATATGAAACTTTAGAAAATGAAGAAGTAATCTCATAAATATTCTTTTAAATTAAAAGTAATATATATATATATATATATATATATATATATATATATATATATATAGAAGTTGCAATTTCATTTTTATTGTAGTTTATTATAAAAAAAAAAACATTGAATGATATATAAATTGAATAATGTGAAGTGTTTCGGAATTCTTTTGAAAAATGGGTGTATTGTTGTGAATAAAATCGATTAAAAAATGTACCAACACATCCTTGAGCATAAACGGTGCATATGGTAAGTTAAGAAAAATGTGAACAGCGCGTCAAGCATAAATGGAATCTGTCGGCTTTTTCATTCTTTGTTTCTTTAGAAGTTAGTAAATATTTTTGCTTTATGCTTGAAAATTTGCATGAAATGTGCGTTAAAAAATTTTAAAAATGAAATGACTAAGTTACAAAAGAATTAGAATAAATGTACATTAGTTGGGGAACTAGAAAAATTACACTCTATTTTCATATTTCGACTATTATTTTGTTATTGTTAAAGTCATTTCACATCTATGCCAATAAATTAAGTTTTTAATTTCCCACATCCTTTATTATTTATTGTTGAATTATTTCGCTCAAATTTTAATTTCAACTTACTTAATAATTTCACTGCAAATTCTGAACTAATACAAACTTTAAAGAATAACGAAAGTTTTGAAAAAATAGGAAAAACAATGTACTATGTTTGTGTATCTCGAGACATTGACACTGCAAACAACACTAACGTTATAATCTAATGATCAACATGACAGATTAATTTTTATACAAATAAAAATAAGTTTTATCAGTGTAATCGATATGTTTGTACAAATATGTAGAACTCTTACATTATATTTAATAGATATTTTATAACTATTCATATTGTATTTTCACATATTATGAAATTTTCTTCGTAGCGCTTTGAGAATCTTAAAATTCATTATTAGATTAAATATAAGAAATTTTATTTATTATTACAATAAATCATAATAACTTCCAAATTTTAATATGCATTTTATTCATAATTTTTATGGTTGTATTTAAATCTAAATCAATATCTTTATACAAAACTATATAAATATACATTATATATATATATATATATATATATATATATGTTATTATTATTTTATATAGTTATTTGTTAATTATTAATTTATATTTATGTACTTATTAAATATAAAAAATTACATTAAACATTCCAACCGTAAATTACATCTAATATATATGCTTCTATACAATATATTTCTATCTTTAGCAAGCAATAAAAATAGTCAACATTACATGATAATAAAGCAACAATTACTGATAATCTCATAATTATTTGACACGATGAAGATTATATTTTTTAATCAAAACATTATCCATAACAAATTTGTTTTTTCATAAATATATTTAAAAAAAAGAAGACGATATTTGTCGAAAGGGGTTTGCATTGGGAATTCATATTATTTAATGAATGTAAGCGATTCGAATTAGCAAAATTGAGTGGCATTTAATAATTACGCCAATGTGGGTCCGATGTAAAATAATTTCTTTATGACCTATGTATTGTACGTGCATTTCCATTTTTCCGCGCCTCGTCACTTTATATATAAAATTAATTACCAAGAATAGAATAAAGAAATAAAAATATTATTTACTTTTCAAACAATATTTTTGTAATAAAAATTAATTCACGACAATTATTTCATCATATTATGAAGCCGTCTGAGTAAAATAATTAATAATTAAAAATAATAAATTATTGTTAATAATACGATGAAATAACATTTCAAAAGCATTATTACTAATTTATAATAGAGTAAACAATCAAAGCACAACTTTATTTAAGATAAGCACTGACTGATCTTTTAAAGAAATGCAGACAGCTAATCAATATCTTCAGGTACACTCGTGTATAAAATAAACGCCACTCAATGAAAATGTATGAATGAAGCATTTTTCATAAAGTGCCTAAATATACTGGGTTTCACTTATCCATTCAAACTGCCGCTTATTATCGCTTCGTATCGCAAATTAGAATATCAGTGCATGTACGGAACGAATAATCCACTACGTATTAATCGTCACATTTTGCCAGTGGCCACAAAAAATTATTATATCCCGAGATAACGAATACGAGGGAGAAATGAGACAACCCCTTGTGTTTTAGAGTATAGGTCGGGACGTGTACAAGGGTGCGTTTGTGTGCGTGCGCGCGCGTTCCACGCGGGGTAGGGGGCGGGGATGCCAGTATTTACTTCAAAGTGACACGGCGTTTGGTTGTTGTTGGGCAGGGGATGGGGGATGGGGGATGGGGATGGGGATGGGGAGGGGTAGGGGGGAGGAAGAGAGAGCGTAAACGCGTATGCGTGTGTCGTATTGTGTCGTGTGTGTCGGTGTGTCGCCAGACGACGACGAAAAGAAAGAAAACGCGCAAGAAAATCGATGGTGCACACAAAAGCCACGCAACTTTGTACATGGATGAGTGAAAGAGCGTGAGGTTTTAACTCATTTGGATGAAAAGCTTCTTTCATTTTGAAATCGACAATCGACGCAATGCACATATAGTGCATTGAATTATTGAACGGACCGACGATCGTAATTTGCATGCCATGTGCTTTATCCTCGCGTATATTTATTTTAACGCTTTTATTATTGTAAACAGAGCTCGAAACACCGAAGCTCTTATTCAATAAAGAATTTCATAAAGATAAGATTCTAAATTGCCACGCGACTCGTTTCCTTCTTTTACATTACATCTCCATTGAGCTTACAGCTTCATTATTCGATTGTACGGTTTTAGCACGCATTGCTATTCGCATAAAGTGTAACGACAATCTCGACAATTACGACGCAACGATGACAACAACGAGAACGAAAACAAAGACGACGACAGTGGCAGCAGCAACAGCAGTAGCAATAGCACCACCACCACCATCACCACCAGACACCACCACCACGACCGCCACCATCACCACCACCACCAGCAACAACCACAATTATAATAATTATGTGACAACAAGAATAATAATAATAATAATAAAACAATTATGGGAAGGTGATTTTCGTTGCGCGGACGGACGGTCGGTCGGTATTGGCTTTCAGATCGAACGTTGAACTATCGTGGGGATTAGGATAGAAGGGGTCCGTCCGTTCGATCGGGCGCCCATCATCCGCAGCTCGCATTATCTCTCGATCGCCTAGGCGAACGTAAACGCCACGAAAGGAGTCTAGGGGAGGCCGCAGAGCAGCGGCAGAGATCGAGCCTCCTCCTCCCCCCCCCTCCCCAAATCCCCCACCCCATGCCCCGACCGGGGACACGGTGGTGTCCGTAGGTCGAGGGCGCGGGACTCGTAGTTCCTCACCTGAAAGTCGCAGTGCAGAATCTCGGCGTCGTCGAGAAGTCGTATGGTGGCGCGGTGCACCACGGTCACGTCGCTCTTGCTCCCGAACTTCAACATTATTGTTGGGGCAGCCCTGGGCCGGGAGCCGGACGCTCGCGCATCACCAGGGCACAACGACAACACCCGGAGAGCCGTCTACTCCGGTGCACGCGCCCGCCGTTACCCCGCCCCTTATCAGCCGCGCGACGCGCACGTGTCACCCTGCCCACGGAGATGCTTGCGGAGATCACGCGGACGAGGAGGTCGAGGTCGGAGACCGGCGCTCAGGCCGCGAGTGCTGGCTATCCTGGCGTACGCGCATCGCTCTTGCCGAGGGCTCGCTGCACTGACCGACCCGCGCTCCTCGCTCTCTTCCTCGCTTCGACTTCGTCTCTCCCCACCCGATAAGCCCGTACCACCACCAGCAAATCCTCCCACCCTCTCGTTCTCGTTCTCGTTCACTCTCTCTCTCTCTCTCTCTCTCTCTCTCTCTCTCTCGCACGCACGCACGCACGCGCGCGCCGATAACGGACTCCCACTCACCCCCGCGGACAGGCACTGTTGCCGCCGTCGGCCGATGAAGCGTCGCTATTGCTATTGCGCGGGAGCTTCGAAAATTGGTCGACCGGACGACGGATTCATATTTGTCTAGACGTTTGAGGTTGGGAGAATTGGGAGATTGGGAGTGGGGGTTGCTGTAGGGTAGCGCTCGTGGCAATGGGGGAAGGTGCGGGAACTTGTAGAAGAGCTTGGAAGTCATGTACAGCTGGACGAGCTTCGGGACTGTTTGAAAAATTAATCCCCGCTATCTTTCTCATAGGCGATAATTATTTCTGGGCATTTCAGAATTTATTTGTAGAGAAGCGATAGGATGTAAAGATTTATTGTTTATTACTTCACTGCTTATATAATGTTATCAGGTACAGTTATAGAACGGTACTAAATACACAACTGTATATATAAATATGAATAATATGTAAATTTTTATAGTGTACTCAAAAGAAATATTACGTAAACAAATTTTAATCTTAAAAGGAATATTGTCTTACTCAACTCAAATGCATTTTATTACACATTAGTTTGAAACACTTTCATTTTCTAACTTTAAATTAATTTTCAATGTAAAAAATGTGTAATTTTGCTATTTTTATTAAAAATATATATTTCAGATTTAGTTACAATAAAATAAATTTGATTTTACTTCTTGTCCTTAACTCAATTTATACATTTGTCTAACATCTAAGAATATATATATATATATATATATATATATATATATATATTATTTTGCATGTTTTCTTGTTGGATCAAATATAATAAAAGACTGTGATGGAGAGAATGCAATTGACTAAGAAAATATTTGTGTATCTGCCTTAATTTGTGAAAATTATTGTAATTACAGATCGAAGGAAAGTCATACATTGTAGGTTAATACTTAATGACTTTTTTGCGTCTCACTAATTGCAGCATCGTTGTATAAAGATCGAAGCAATAATTATGCTCCCCCTCCCCTCTTCAAAAAGATAAAAAACATTGTTCAGACGATATGTAAAAAAACGTTTATATTAAAGAAATGAAATAGAGAAGGAAACGCGTAATGTATCTTGCCTCCAGCCACATAAATTTACGACTGAGATAAGTGTCAAAACTGCTTAAGCAAATTGCATTTCATGAAACTCTCTATCTACTATTGTAAGAAATTGTATGTTTATTTATTTAGATCTATATTGTATATCTATTGATACATACATATATCTACATTGTAACAGACTCTTATTTATAATTAAATATAGGGAAAAACTTATCATTTATTCACGTGTAGTATTGTTATATTAAAAGTGTATCCAAAGAATAAGTGTATGAAATGGAATATTCCTCAAAGAAATTAACTTTATTCGAAAAAAAGAGATAAATGCTTCTTTCCAACGCTAACGAAATATTCTTACCAACATTAATAATTTCTTAAAATATTTTGTCAAGACTTCTAACCTATGAGATTTTTAAACAATACTGATTAATATGCTAGTAAGTTGATGATCAGTATACATAATACGCATACATATGAACTTGAATACATGAATATATATATATATATATATATATATATATATATATATATATATATATATATATATATAAACGTGAATGCGTGCGTGCATGCATGCACGCACATATGGCAAATGGTGACAAATTACGTATTTGTTTAAATTCGTTGCAGAGTATTCAAAAACTAAATTACCGACCATGATAACGAGACCTACTACATCGACTGCATATTAGTAAATATAGATCGCTAATTTACAATTGATAATGCAATTGGCTTTGTTCTATTTAAAACATGTTGCTTCAAAATTTTTCAATAAAAAATATAAATTATTTATAAATTTATCCAAGTAAATGCAGCCTAAATAAATAAGAATTTTTTTAGCAATTTTTTTTTAATTCTTTGTCGATAAAACATAATTATAATACTATATATACATCTATATTACCTCCAATTATAAAAGTATATTTAATTGTATGATTTACATATATATATATATATATATATATATATATATATATATATACACGCAATTTTTCTTAGTAAAAATCATATTATGCTACTAAATAATTCCTATATAGTTATGCGTATTTTCATTTTTTTATAATGCTATAATTTATGTTAATCAGTTTTAATATAATTATTTCATATAAGTTTATTTAATGTAAATATTTTCAAACCCTGTTTATCTACGCATTAAATATTATAATAGTTTTGCAAAAATATTTACAATCAATAATTATAACCAATTATAATGAACAAAAATAAGAAAACCATAAGTAACTTGTTATCCTATATTCTATAAATATATTATATTTCTATATATTATATCTGGATATATTCTGTTTCCTTCAGTTTTGTATTATTTTATTAACGAATACTGAATCATCATTATTATACGCTATTTTTTATTTAAAATTTAAAATTTAAATTTAAAAAAAAAAAAATTATAATCTGATGCCTCTTTTCAATTTAATAATATTTTTAGTGATGAAAATATTTTATACTTATAGTTATATTGGATTTTTTTAAATGCTAAATTTAATAAGATCTTTTAAATAATCATTATTAAAATAAAATTAATTTAATACCTCTACGACAATTTGCTTTTCAATATTTAATTGAATTATAAAACTTAAAGCTTATTAGTTGTATTATAAGAAAGTTTTAATCAATAAAATGCATTATTTCATCTATTGTTAATAAGAAAAAATATTTTTCATAAAAAAAATATCGAAATTACGTAATCGAAAGTACGGAAATCGAAAATTTAATGAAGAAGCATACTATAAGTATAACAGGAATATAATATATGCCAATATCATAAAAACAATATAAAATATTGTGTTTTAATAAAACTTGTATTTAATATTATATATTTAATATAAAAATATATTTAACTAATAATTTATAAAACTGTACTGTTCAACTGGAAAAATTACTATTTCGAAACATATTTCATAAGGAATAAAATCAATATATGCATATGCTACTTTCTGAAAATTTTATTGTATTATAAATGTATAGAAATATATCAAAACATATGCTCAAAAAATACAAATAAACGAAGAAATATGAAATCCATATATAAAATATTGCTTATTGGTTATTTAAGTTAAGTATATCCATCCAGAAGATGAAAAATACGAAGATTAGATTAATTGATTGTACCAAGAAGTTGCAAATTTTTTATAAAAATTAGTCAGAATTTCAAGATGATTCCATAATTGAGCCACATATAAATATATGTATAAATACTCGTCTATTAATGTGTGTGCGAGTGTTTGCGCCCGCGTTTCTCAGGGATATAGAACGAAAATTTCTAAATATTAACTGGAAAGTTTAGTTGCATAATTAATTACTGATAAAATTTGAGCGTATGAAAAATAATTTTTATTTTAAACAATAACAAATAATGTAAAAACAAAATTATCGTTCAATTTAATTTATTAAAAGCTAATTCTACAAACCCTTATTCGAAATCACTATAAAGAAATTATTGAAATTATAAAAAGAACTAAATGAAAATGGAACGAAAAATGAAAAACTATTAAAAATATAATTATGCATTTTCAATTATAATAAATTGTAAGTATAACTAATTTAGTTTAAAAAAAATTTGCAAGATTTCTTCATTATATAAAATTTTTACCATTACAGAAATTATTTGTCGTTACTAAATTCAGATCAGAGAAAAGAGACCCACAAATCTATGAAATTGTTGATAATAAACATTTCTAAGAAGAAATAAAATTTCATGGACAAACCAACATATGTAAAATTCAGGCGAACAAACATAAATTCAACAATGAATCTGTCATCTTTTATGAAGGTTCCGGATCGATACGGATCGAAAAGTACATAAAGATAGCGGAAAAGGTGAAGAACAATTGAATAGATTTTTTAGACAAAGTATATTTATTAATTCGTGTAAAATACGAATTGTCTGATAAAAATTAAAAATTGTTAATAAAAAATGATCGTAAAAAATTTACATGTCAATTATGAATTTGGTTATTATAATATCGTAATAAAATCCAAGAATTTTTAAGATTATAAGAAATGAAAAATAAAATAAAAGAATACTAGCGAATTAAATAACTCGTAAAACCAGTTTACCTAATAATGACAATTTTATACAAGAATGACAAAAATACAATGTACTTAATGTTACACATTATGAATGAAATAAATAGTGAATTCTTATTTCTTTTCTGGAGCAGAGAATATAACCTTGTGAGTAATAGAATATATTTATCGCTGACTGAATATTCAAAGGTGTCGTATGTACTTGTAAAAGCTATTGGTAAAATACTAAAATATAATAAAAATAATATATAAGATTTTTTTTTATAACAATAGTATGATTATTAATAATAGAAATAATTCAATTAGTAAAAGAAACATTATTGAATATCATTAAAACGATAAACGTCAATTAATAATAACTTAGGCCGGGATAATATATATTTTCGATATGTCTGACATACACTTTAGTTTCTACCATACTTGTATTTCCTTTAAAGTGGATGAGAGAAAAACTCGGTTCGCTCACTTCTGGACGATCCAAGCCAAAGCTTAGAACAAGCTCCTTCGTCTTCCCCGACTCCAAATATATTCTTTTCAAGACAAAGGCTGTACTTGTTATCTCTCCCACTAATCGTAAGAAGTGGAAGAAACAACGTTGGAGTGAGATAGACTTTATAAGCCTCGGAGGTGCCGCAGTTCATAGTATATAAAATAAAATTAAATAGCGTTAGATAAATTAAGATTAAGTTATATTAAGTTAAATGATTCGTTCCTTAAATTAATGTGAATTAAGCAATTTTATAACATTATTTCAATCTAATGCTTAATAAAATCTTTTGCATCTTATATATATTTAATTATTATTTAATTTATTAACATTAAATAAGTCCATACTAATAATATTGTATAGAATATTTATTCATTAAAATTTTATATAGTTTTTAAATTTTTAAGTAATTAACTTATTCTATTATGAACTAAATAGATTATGAATTTCAATAATGCGGTAATGTTAATATATAAAAATTAAAAGTGACAACAAAATTTTCATAAATACTATTGTTTTTAAAATAATTATGGATACATTCATTTCGCTGTTTGTATGCACGTTTAGGATTATGAAAATTAAAATTTAATCTTTGCGATAAGCTTCTTATACTCCATGAATTTGATATACTTTAATAGATGTAAGGAATTTTTAAAAATTTGAAGTAAAAAAGGTTAATTATTATTTTTCATGATTTGTTGCGAAATGTTTAAGATAATTATTTTAATGTTTAAAAACCGATTAAAATTATGATAAAGAGATAGGAAACGCGAAAATATAATATATTAGCAAAAACGTTATTTAACGGTTCCGTAAAATCGAATGATACGCGCGCGCGCGTACACACACGCGCCCACACACGCACGCACGCGCGGAATAGCCCATATTTTCATTAAATATTTTTATATCCAATTCTTTAAAACTTGTTGTACACCCATTCCATCCTATTATTTAATCCTTTAAAAATTGTCGCATAAGCATTTTTACAATTTAACAACAGCGCTATTTATAAAATAAATAATTTTTTACATAAAGAATATTTACCGTAGCTGAACGTTTAATCGAGCTTAATTATCATTTTAAATTAACAAGTTTATTATTGTTTGAACAAACAAATAATAATGTAGAATTACAATGACCTCTAGCGGTAAAGGAATTTCCGTAGTTTATTATTATGATGATCAGTTCTGCCGTATCGTAGATTCAATGCATTGCACGTGAATTTCTCCTCATAAATTCGTAAATGATTTTCATAATATTGTTTATTATAACATTATAAAAAATGGGAATTTTAGAAAAAATATCTGAAATAGAAAAGGAAATAGCACGAACTCAGAAAAACAAAGGTAAATACAATTAGAAGGGTTATGTATACTTTATTTCTGAAAATTTTTTGCATATCAATAATGCCTTTTTTATATGACATATCTAAAGATTAATAATTCATTAATTTTATTTGTTTAGCAACTGAATATCATTTGGGTTTGTTAAAGGCAAAACTAGCGAAATATCGTTCACAACTTTTAGAACCTTCAAAAAAATCTGAAAAAGGCGAAGGTTTTGATGTTTTAAAATCTGGAGATGCAAGAGTAGCATTAATAGGCTTTCCATCTGTTGGAAAATCAACATTACTTAGTACATTAACTCATACGGAATCCGAGACTGCATCCTATGAATTTACCACTTTAACTTGTATTCCTGGTGTTATTGATTATAATGGTGCGAATATACAACTTCTTGATTTGCCTGGAATTATTGAAGGAGCTGCTCAAGTAATTATACATATTCGTAAATAAATATAATTATAATGAGAAAATATAATTTTCATAATGCATTATATTTGCATTTAAGGGTAAAGGTCGAGGCAAGCAAGTAATTGCAGTTGCAAGAACAGCAGATTTAATTTTAATGATGTTAGATGCAACAAAACAAGATGTGCAAAGACAATTATTAGAAAAGGAATTGGAGTCTGTAGGTATTAGATTAAATAAAAAAAAACCCAATATATATTTTAAAGTCAAAAAAGGTGGAGGCCTTTCCTTCAATTCAACTTGTATTTTATCAAAAGTTGATGAAAAATTAGTTCAAATGATTTTACACGAATATAAAATATTCAATGCTGAAGTTTTGTTTCGAGAAGACTGTACTCCTGATGAACTCATTGATGTTATTAATGCCAATCGTGTGTACTTACCATGTCTCTATGTTTATAATAAAATAGATCAAATTTCGATCGAAGAAGTCGATAAAATTGCGAGGCAACCAAATAGTGTTGTGGCCAGGTAATTTTAATATATAATTTATAAATAAATTGAATACTCCGTAAATGAACAGTATTATCTTACAGTTATAAATTTTGCAAATTTATAATTATTAATACTCGTTTTTTTAATGAAATATTTGGTATCCTTGGTATAACAATCTTCCAATTGTTTTAGTTGCAACATGAAGCTGAATTTAGATTACTTGTTGGAAATTCTTTGGGAATATTTGTCACTTATACGAGTATATACAAAAAAACCAGGTCAACCACCAGATTTTGACGATGGCTTAATTCTTCGTAAAGGTGTCACAGTTGAACATGTTTGTCATGGAATTCATCGAACATTAACTGCACAATTTAAATACGCACTCGTTTGGGTAAAGTTAACACGACTAATAATTTTCTTCTAATCCTATTAAAACATTTTTATCATCTGTTATTACACATTTAGGGTACTAGTACAAAATACTCACCTCAAAGGGTGGGTCTACAACATGTTATGCACGATGAAGACGTTATTCAAATTATGAAAAAATAGAGAATCTAATATCTTGGTCATTGAAACTACAAGGATATTATAGATGGGGAAAACTTCTATTTTTGAAATAATAAAAACTGTCAGTATTGGCTGAAATTTTAATAACAAAGATAACGTTATTTATAATTCCATCTTGTAAAACTGGATGAAAAGGATATTTTAAAAGTTCATCTATTTATTAAACATACCAGCGTTGAATCTTAGTATTCACAAGATATAATATACATTGTTTTATTAATAAAAATTTTATGAAAAATATACTATATCTTTTTCTTTATTTACAATTAATTAAATAGGGATATTTCAGATTAATAATTCCTTCCGTATTATTTAAGAAAATAATTCATCAAGGATGACATCATTTATTCTATAGAATTTTATCGATGCTTTAAAATTACTTTTACACGAGAAAATATATATATATATATATATACTTTTTTTTTATTTGCCCAAAGCCTTAATAAGTATTTTCTAAAACTTTTAGTAAAACATTAATGATAATTTTTATTGTTAAATTAAAAATACTTGTAAGATAATATGAATTAAATGAATATGTTTTTATAATAATACTTTTATTTTTCTATCAATATAAATTTATTAAATTGGATACTTTTTTAACAATGTTCTAATCTGCATGTGTGTAAATTTCTTTTGTCCTGGCATTAGTAAACCCTTTTGTTTGGCATATTTTAAATCAGCTTTTGATGCTCTATAGCGAGTATAACATAAATCTAATTTTTCTGCTTCTGCTGAACATTTATGATTTTCATATTGATTATCGGATAGACAGCCTATAAGATTTAGTACTTCGTGTACACAGCTCCCCTCTAAAATTTTTTATTAATTATTAAATGATGTATCAAAAGTATATTACGTTTATTATATTTTTACCATTTTTCTGATCGTATTTTCCAGAAACTTTATTTTTCAATTTTAATTGTAAAATTTCTTGAAGAGGCACTTTATCACTTTGTGGTGTCCTGGCTTTCAATACATAACTTGTTAACCTCATTTTCTATAATTTTATAAAAGATAAGATAATCATAATTTTAATAATACGAGAGCATACATTATGTAAGTTTAATTAACTAATAATACGGAACGGTTGTTTTAAAAAATTTTTATTTTGGATAATTTATACAGGCATAATTTAAAATTTGATTTTATAAAGTAATAAAGTTATATGATTCATTTTAAAATTACTTTTAAAATAAAGTCATATATGAAAACTTGAATATCACTAAAATGTATTTATTAAATATATAAATCAAGTATTAATATTATATTATATTTTCTATAGTTCATCATGTTTAAAACACAAATGCTTTAACGCATATTTATACTTTTTTCTTATAAAATAGGATTGAACTTTCTAAAATTAAGAAGCAAGAGTTTATTGTATAAACAATATTCCATGGATTGTATATTTTTTAATCTAAAATTAATTATTCAATTTATTACATTTTACAAATAATACATAATTTTATTAATGCACTAGAACTCTTGAAGAATGATGGATATTAATAGTGATCGTACAATTATGCCGCAAAAGATATATAAAAAAATAAAAAATATTAAATAAAAGGCGGTACGAAATGCTACTGGCTTTTCCGAAATGAAGAGCAATGTTAATATTCAAAGCAGATAGTAGTATTTTATTTAAATATAGTATGGACGGAAAATTAAAAAGAAGAAAAAAAATTTACAAAGGTTAAATATTTGTTCTGACAATTCATTCACAAAATTTAAAATGTACATACTATATCTTGATAATAATAAGAATCTTTATAACTCTTTAATGAAATAATAAAACGCCCAAGTTATGCAAATCACTTTGCCGTTTTTCTATTATTATTATTAAATAATGTATCACATAACCTGACAAAAATTCCACTATTACATTATCAATGGTAGTATTTATTTATTGACATCATTCAGTCAAAATTCCACTCTGGAGATGGCGTACTTTTAACACGTAAACCGATAACAATGAATTTCAGAATACATTTAAAAAATCGTTATTAAATTTAACTGAAAAAAAATTGTAGAATTGTTTCTGAAATGTCAAATATTTATTAAAAGCTTAAATAAAACAAACTTTTGTACTTTAATAACATACGAATTACATGCCGATTCATGTATCAATGAATGTATGAAATATTAAACATTGATACACTAATATCTGTACCATTTTTGTTGCTATTGTTGATGTTATTGTTGTTATTGTTGTTATTGTTGTCATTGTTATTATCATCATCATCATAATTGTTGTTGTTGTTGTTGTTGTTGCTATTGTCGTAAGCGTTAGTAGCATGATAATATTACTTTTTATTAAACTCTGATTATCGTCCTTATTGTTATTAGTTGACTTTATAGAAATAAAATACAAAACATATTATGAATCAACATTTTTATAAAATAATTATCCGAGTATTAAAGTTAAATCTGTTAAATTAATAATACGCATGCGCCTAATGTATTCTAGTTCCATATCATCTCTCATGCGATACATAAAAATTCTAGGGCCTACGATTGATTATTGACAACTCCGCAGTCCTTGTACCATTAAAGTAATAAAAAGTTATTTATGTCACTTTTAGTTATCTAATAGTAAAAAAAACGTGACATCGTTAACACGTATTCAGCATGACATTTGTAATTATTTCGGCATTAATGAAAATGCACGGATATTGAGAGAAATGCGAAAAACTTTACGATCAACGAATAGGTGGAAAGAAGCACGAGAAAGGTAATGCGTTAATGATATAGTATAAAAAAAAAAAAAAAAAAAAAAAAAAAAAAAAAAAAATAGCCATGAGAAATCGAGGACAAGAGCATACGCAAGATCTGCACTTGTATTGTTTGCAAACGCAATACGTAAAGAAAAGCGATCATGAAAAATCATTTTCTTCGCATTACGAACGTTGAAGTTACGCTGAGCCGTGAGATTCGTTGCTCCGACTTACGAATTTGGAATAGCCGAGGTAAATGTTTCCTTTATATGTATAAATTATTAAAGTATTATAAAGAATGTTAAATAAAACACTCTAACTAGTTTATCATGTATGCAACTAATATATTTGAAGTGAAAAGTATTATATTGTTTCTGCCGTCGTATTTCTCTTATTACAAATTTAACAAAACAGATAATAACTAAATTTCAATAATAAAGATGATATAAAAATCATTATGAAAGTATGTAATATTGGTGTTCAAAAATATTTAAAATAAAAAAAAAAAAAAAAAAAAAAAAAAAAAGTTATCGTTAACTTAATTTATTTCGTTAATTTTTTCGTTTTTTTTTATTTATCCAATTTTTCAATTTACTTTTGTTTGATACATTTTTGTGCCAAATGAAATGATTCCTTTTTAGTTTTCAAAATTACGATTAGTTACAATTTATTAAATAATTTTATCATTTTTTTTTTTTTTTTTTTTAGTACATATCTAAAATATAGAAAATAATTATTCTATGTTATTAATCGAAAGGTTTATAATATTTTAAAAGATAATTTAAATAATTAATGTTAACAAATTAGCAATAAAGTAAATTAATTATATTTTAAATTGAGATAATTTTAACAAAGTTTGAATTACGTTTTTTGTTATTTTCTCATTTATCATATTAAAATTAAATGACTAAAATAACGATAACCATTAGAATTAAAAAGTACCAATGGAATTAAAGTGGAGTAATATGCATTAAATATATAAGCAATTTAAATAACAAAATATACAAATAAAAACGATATATAAAATTTTACAAATTTATTCGTTATAATGAAATCAATTTATGTATAATAAAAGTTGTATTGATTTTTTAATTTAATTTATATTGTATGGTATATTATGAATTATTTTGTACAGAAATATTAATTTCAAAATTCTGATTTCAACATTCTGATATTGAATATGATAAGAAAATTTAAATTAATATACTTTGCTAATATAATATTAACAAATCACTTATATAAGAAAAATATGCAAAAACTAATCAAAGTAGTCGTTATAATTAAACATTTTTAAACAGATCACAGGAATATTTGTATCTATAAAAGCCAATAAGATTCTCTGGATAAATACATAAATAACACCATAAGTATTAGCCTTCCATATTTGTATAAGACATTATCACAATGGCTAAATTATGTCGAAGTAAGTATTTCTTATCAATTATAATTATACATACTTTTGAAAGCGACATATAAGAAAAATCTATGTATTAAAATGTAAATGGTGAATTTTTTATATTTAACATTAAATATATTTGCTTAGAAATTCGTTACTACAATTAATTGCATCAATTATTAATGGCACAGTTTGACTTTTACCAAAGTCCCTCAAGGCATAAAAATAAAAAAAAAATAATAAATTTGAAAACAACATAATAAATTCAAAGTAAAAATTATTTCTATAAAATTTTTGGTTTTTATCGTATTACAAATTATCAAGTCATGTATAAGATCAAATCACCTAATTCACGTGATAAAGTAAGACTATTTTGATATTCATAATAATATTGCATGGCTTACAAATATTCTTATTAACATTAGTATGTGATAAAAAAATAATACGTTTTCTTAAATTAACTTATAATTTCCTACAATTCAACAAATATTCTTACAAAAAAAAAAAAAAAAAAAAAAAAAAAAAAAAAAAAAAACGTGCGAGGCTTTTTCTATGAGGAACTAATACGTTTCATGGCCATGGCAATTTCTTGCTTACGTAAGTTACGTAATCCATTAGAAAATTAATTATTTTTATAAATAAAGTAATTTTTATATAAAATATTATTATGCGAGAATGATTGTTAATAATTGCATGCGCAATTTAAAATCTATCTAAATTACATTAAATATCAAAATAACGTATAAACTATAACCTTACTCCTGCATAAATGCAAACATAACGATTTAAGAACATTGGAGCATTATTATTTTCCACTCATATGATTATATCCTATATTTTTCCTTAAATTGAAAAATGGCGCTATTTAATGATTTCGTATATAAATCTTTCATCAATTTTTATTCTTGTTGTAGAATATTGTTCAAATAGAAGTTTACATAATACAAATCATTAAACATAAATCACGAATGTCTTCTACATTATTAATATAAATACTCGATATTTGTTAAGAAATTATATTGATCTACACATGTTTATGCATAATTTCTAAAAATGATATTTTTTTAACGATTTATTTTAATAATTAATTCAAGCGATGAAATATTTTAAACAAATAAACCAACTAACTATCTCTTTTATAATCTTATTGTATGTCATTGATCGTTTTCTTATATTTGTTTCTATATAAAATTTGCAAATTATATAAGATTTTAAAGATGGTAAAAACATTGCACGATCTATTGTGTTATTGATAGATATTAGAATAACTAAAAGAATAAAATATGAAATTTCACAATTGAGGCCGATTTTAAAAATATAATATCGATGATTATATATTGTTTAAATAATCGTAAAAACATGTACATTTAGAATCCCTTGACAATTATTTTCGAATTCGCAATTTACAAATTTTTATGAAACGGTGCATTTGTTGTAAAAGCTTAATATCCATTCATTTGACATTATTTGATTATTAAATTTGACATATATATATATATATATATATATATATATATATATATATATCTTATATAAGTATATTTATCATCCATATATATATATATTATAAAACCAAATTGAAATGTATGGAGCCACTTGATCCAAATATCAACGACTATAAAATCATTTATACTGATAAACTACAAATTTCTAAAGAGTTTTTTTATTTGAGTATCTAGTTAAATATTGTTACATTGTAAGTATATTATACTTCTTCAATAATATATACTTAATTACCTTAATATAGGATTTGTTTGTTTCGAAAATATATGATAAAATATAAACATAGAATGCGCATAATGTGCAGATAAACTAAAATTAATTTGTATCGATTTTCTTATTATAAACTACTAAGTGGGACAGAAAGTTTATATATATATATATATATATATCAATTTTTTTTTTACAATTTATAATTTTCTTGAAAGTAAAAACTAATCAGCAAAACTCGACTTATTTACGTGCATAATCTGTTTGATAAGAATGTCAGCAGTTCGATTTAGATAAAAACTTTGTATCGAAATCGTAATTTTTAGAAAAAATCATTTCTTATTGATTATAGCTTAAATATTAATTCATTATTAATATAAATTCATTTCTTTGCGATTTAGGCTCAAAGTGATGAACTTGTCTAGGACTTTACCTTCTCTATAACTTGATAAAACATACTTTTAATTACTTAGTTTTCTTATAAAACTTAATCTTAATTTTGCAATTCATTCCTTTAACTATTCATTTTGCTATGTAATATCAAATAAGCTCTATTTAAAATATAGGGAACATTTTTTAAATTTATTTTAGATGTTGGAATAGAGACAATACGATCGTCGTTTATAAGTTTTTATAATTGTTAAAATTGTATATATTTTTATACAAGTAATTTCACTAATTATTTATACGCTTCATCATTTAAAAGATAATTATTGAATACTTATAAATAGGATCATAATTTTGTATTAAAAATAATACCGATTATATCATTTAATTTATAGCGTTTTTGAGTTTTAAATATCATATATATATATATATATATATATATATATATATATATGCAAAGTTCTAACTCAAAATATTACTCTTCAAAATGCTATTGTATAATAACAATTTTCTTCCTCCATTCTGGGCCATTATTTTATAAATACTTAACTCTTGATATCTTGTAACATTTAAGTCCCCCATTAGCTGATAAATATAGTTAATTTTCTTTTATAATTAATAGCGATTACTTAAACTTTTTTCTTCTTATTTTACATAAAAGAATCAGTTTCAACTCGATATTCACTCGCTATTTAAAAATAAATAAATTCTAAAGTATCTTCTATAATAAAACAAGAAAAGAAAAGATATAATTTTACGACAAAGAGAATCGTCAATTAAAACGCGTAAATTGAAGAAAACTGCGTAGTATATTCTAAATAAAAATAAAAATATTTAAACGATGTAATGGAACATCATTGTTTAATATTGAAAAATACAAGGGTAAAAGATTTTGCTTCTTCATAATCGATGATAATACCGCATTGTTTAAATCCCTCAAAATAGAAGATCAATATTTTGAAAATCCTATAATTGTATCGGTGCTATTTAAAATATTGTACAATATTCAATGATAAGTATGCATCGTATAGCAATAAAACTTTTTTAAACGACACGATTATGATCTTTTGATAAAATTTGTGTAACAAACTAAACGCCTTTAATCATAAGTGCTTCATTATTATTATTTTATTACGCATAAGCATAACTGTAGAATGAGCAAATTTCCACATCTATGATGTATTTGACAAAATCTATAAAATATGCAAAAATTTTAAAATACATTCCTCTAGATAGAAAAATGAAAAGGAATTACAATACATTCGTATTTAAAATTTTGAATAATAGTACAATAGGTATTTTTATTCTATATGTATAGTATATGTAAAATTTAATTTAAAACGGCATAGGTGACTTAAGAGATGAAATTATCAATGTAATATTTTCTCATTTGAATACATAATGTTAAAGCATTTTAAAAGCTTATTTGAAAAATATACGTAGGTTAGTGTCATTTGGTTTGAAAATAAAAAAAAAAAACAAAAACAAAAAACAAAAAAAAAAGTGAAAATATATTAATAAATGATTTGAACTAGTGATTTAATTGCCATTATAATCTGATTTAATAGTCAGTTATAGCAATTATAAAATCATGAAATTAATATTGAAATAAAAATAAGCAACAATAACAATTTGTCGTATTAGAGTTAGTTCGAAAGCTCTTGCACGCACTTTTAAAAGTAAAATTAACGTCAATCATTCAATAATACTTTATCGATCGTATTATTTTCAAGACAGTCCATCTTCGATATTTTAATATAAAATGCAAATCGAATGTGTCTCCAGACAAAAGAACTTTTAATGTAACAAGTTCATATGTATTATCAGCGAAGCTTCCAACACAAAACACACTTGACCGTACTTTCCCAGCTCATTGATGAAAATTAATTGTAGCTGCTTTATTCTCCACACTAATAAGCTCATTTTTGCAACAAAGCATCAATTCTCGTGAAGGCGAGACGAGGCTTCTACGAGGACGAGGAGCGTCGACGCATGTCAGAGAGAGGGCACTTGGAATTTTATTTAAATGCTGGCGTACTAAATCGGGCCCGAAGCGAATAAATAGAGGATGGAGCGGTGGCGGTGTCAATGTGGCGGTGTAGGCACAGGGAAAGTGCGATCGCTGTCCTAGGCTCGGGCCTAGCGAGCTTTGCCCCCGCACATTCATGAAAATCGCGAGTGCGCCCGTCCGACAGCGGATTAGCCCCGGTCGCGCATGCGCGCCCCACCGGAGATTCCCGCGCGTTCGTCGATTGTTAGGCAGTAGCGCGCGAGCTACGAGTTAGGATACTCAGCGAGTCCGGGAGCTCACGACTATTCGTTAGCCCATCCTCGTGGAGCTTTGGTAAACAATCGGACGACATCATGAGTGAATGCAGCAAAAAGGGGCGGCACGCCAACGGTGTCATGGCTCCTTACACCAATGGCAAAGGCAAGTACCACCGGCTATCGAGTGAGTGTCTCAGCCCTTGTCACTCCCAAATATTTAACCTTGAAAGGAACTAACTGCCTAAGCTATGGCAGTGGCGCGCGCGTGCACGCAAGCACGCACGCACGCACGCACGCACGCACGCACGCACGCACGCACGCATGCATGCATGTACACGAGCACACACAACTCTCCTCTAACTTCCTGCACCAATCTTCTATTCCTGGCTCTTGGACACTGTTCTCTGTGATTTTATTTGACGTGTTTGTTTTGTGATTATCGTGTGACAGCAATGTTGATCGCAAGGGAGCATTACGAGTACCTTGTGATATTTTACGCATTCGACCACTGGAGAAAAGAACGTTAATGAGACCAATTTTTATCAACGACCACATATGTTTCAACTACGACTCTTTTCCTGTATTACGTACAAAGTATCGTATCAATTATTGCTTACGCCGTACGATCCAAAAACTTTTATCCGTATCATGACCAATAATTATGAAATAATTTAAATTTCTTAAACGTGAATTCCTATAATCAAAGAATTTCTTGCGAAAGAACTGTATTATTATTATTACCATATTTTGAACTTATCCTTCTCTTTAAATACTATTCATACCGATTCTTTTCATTCTTTTATATTATTAACATAAGTTACCGAATAGCTCGAAATATCTCAAATTCAGTAAAGAAAAAAAAAATAAAATAAAAAAAAAATGTTATCGTATTGCTTATGCTGCGTTTTTTGAAAGAGCAACGGTATTTATTTTTTTACAAATTTTATAAATATGACCGCTTCATAAAAGCATCATTTTATGCAACAATTGAAATCGTCGACAATATTTTAAATGCCTTAAAACGCTGTTTACATGAAAATAAATAATGTAAACTAATTTTAAACGAATTTTGCATCCGCATTAATAACAAAATATGTTTGATAAATTAACGATATCATGTTACATCGTTTTGTAATTATATTTTTACTCGGTTATTTCTTTCTGAAATTCCATCTCGTGTATTTGCGTGTAAGTAAAAAACTGCATACATTTGACTAGTATTTGAGTCGAAAATTCAAAAAATGTATATTAAAAGAAATAAAATCTAATCTCAAAAAGCTGACAAGAAATTTTAGAGTAATAATATTTGAAAATCAAATATAAGAATTGAAAGTATGAGTTTAAATAAATATTGCATTTTAAAAATGTAAGTTATTTGATCAAAATAATACTTTTGAATTTTAAAGATTAAGAAAATATAATAGATTTCAAAAAGTATAATAGATTTTCTAATATTCTTTTTTAAAATAAACTCTTTTTTAAAAGATACTGTCCCTTTCCACGCATTGATTAGACAAATTTTGTAGATCTGTTACATTTTTCAATTCAACGTTTCAATAAATCAAGATTATTTGATAACATATAAAAAAATTTTTTATCAAAAGCAACAAAGTAATAACGTTACGTTAAAATGTTATGGTTATTAAGCTTTTAATTTAATCACAAATATTGAAAAGGAATTGTTTGTTCGAAAGAAATATTTCCATAATTATTCGTGTCTTCTATCTTCAACCTTTGTATGTATAAATCAAAATAATTTTTTATTTCATAATGGATAATGTAAAATCAATATGCGTAAAAATTTATAATTATGAATAGACAGCACTTGAATTAGCTTTTAAAAGCAATTTAACAATTAATAAATTGTATGGATTATAATTTTATATCGAATTGTACTTGTCGAATTAATTATCTAAATAAATTCAATCATGTATTATTTTTTATTGCTTATGTATTAATTACAGATATTAATAATTATAATTTAATATAAAGGTAAATACGTAATTTAATAAGTAAATTGGAAGAATAGATGAAATTTAAAGTATATTAATTAGCGGCTCATGTTTAAATGAAGAATAACAATTTAATTCCTCAAATAGTGATAAATTTAGTATACGTAGTTGTTAAATTTGTGACCACGTCCCCCCCCCCCAAATAAAATTCAGTGCCTAATAATTTAACGTATTCTATCAAACACTGCACGATGTACTTTTACATATTCATTATTTCGACTTATAATTATCTACATTGATTTATCTATTGATAAAGAAGAAATTTTTAGTAGAAATAGTGTCGTAAATTAGGTAGAATTAAAATACTTTTTATATTTTAACGAATGCTAATACTCTTTCTAACACCATTTATACTTTAAAACATAATGATTTAATTATATATTTTTAATAATAGTATGTCGTCTTTACATGCTGCATAAATAAACATAAAATATAGAAGAAAATGTGATTCATTAATATCGTAATGCCGTAACCTATGATTTCTTAAAATATTGCATCTTCACGTTATATATATATATATATATATATATATATATATATATATATATATATATATAATGAATAAATGAAATAAAATTTTAACAAATATTTACATAAATATTTAAAAGGACCGTCGATCGAGGAGAGCCTCAGATACATCAGACAGTCTTTAAAGTCGGAAGAAATGGATTACCTAGAGGGTACACATTTCGATGGTTTATTTCCTCACGTTTTCGTCACTCTTGGTGCCTCGGTAAGTCTATTTTACAACGTATATAAAGTCACGTTAGTCACTAATTGATCGAGCCATATTCTATAAAAATTGAATATTTTTATTAGCATTTTCACAGTAGAATACATAAAAGTGGGTCAAAAGTTCTCAACTTCATGAATATTAATTATTTGGATACATAATGTTTGGAAGTATTTTAAAAATTTTAAATAAATTATTTAAAATTGATTGTAAAAAATCAGTGAATATAAGTATTTCGTTTCAAGTAAAAAATTGTTATTACGTTTACGTTGTAATTATTTATATATATGCCTATTCATGTATATTATAACAATACGACATTTATAAAACTCATTATTATTGTATCATATTATATCATATCAAATACTTAAGATAACAAAAAAAAAAAAAAAAAAAAAAAAAAAAAAAAAAAAGTCATTACTATTATAAAATTATATTATAAAATAAATTAGGACCAACTTATGATGTTAGTAATGCTATTAAGATATTAAGAATATATTTTTAAATAAAATACCGCATAATCTTTTCATGATTGAATATTAAAATAATCAGATGCATAACTTTGTGTTTAAAAGATTCCTGTACATGAAAATGTAAATAAATATAGTAGCACAGATTATATCCAGCAAGTATTATAATCTTAATAACAAATCTACATTAAACTTCTAAATCCCAAAGTAACTTAGCTCAAAGAGAGTTTTGTTGCATCATAACTTGTTTTAAACTTGACTTTCTACGCTATTGACGCATCAAATAATCTTTCAACCGTTTAAAAATATAACTGCCTATTTATGTGAATTACTTATATAAATTCCAGCAGAATTTAGTAAAAAAAAAACTTATTGATTGTCTAAAGATATTTTGAACTTATCATTATTATATTTATTATTATAATATAATAATTTGTCTGTGTATTGTACTCTCAAAGTACATTGTATCTTCATATATTTTTTATTTTACAAAGAAATTACTACTCAAATTTTTACAATAAAAATCAGTTTTACTTTACACTTCATTTGTTCTGAATAAAATACTTTATCCAGATTTATAATTATAATTACAAATATAATTACATAATTATAATTATAAATTGCCATTTAATTTAATTTATTAAAATATTGTATCCTAACTAATAAATTACTTATTTCATTAATATCAGAAAATCGTAGATTCATTCGTGAGTTTACCTGTATACGTATTATATAATACAAAACTGTAAAAAAAAACAAAAAAAAAAACAAAAAAATAACAAAACAAAAAAAAACAAATGGTCTTATATTCGATTACTTCCAATACATTTAAAGCATTACTAAATGTCAAGGTTCAGGTCATTATACATGAACTGGCAGCGATGGCAGCGAGGATTCATTGATTAAATTAGAATATGTAAACATAGTTAAAACGAAACGAAAAAAAAAAAAATCTAATAGCGTAAAAAAACTTAGTCCAACGCTAAAGATAAAATTCACGATATCCACTTGGAACGATTAAACGCATGATCCATGTATCTCCGATACTATACCGATTAAGTGAGATAATTGTTTCTATTAATAGGGCGATCTGGCGAAAAAGAAAATCTATCCAACTTTATGGTGGCTGTTCCGGGACAATCTGTTACCTCAGGCGACGACGTTCATTGGCTACGCCCGGAGTGATCTCACGATCCAGACGCTGCGTACCTTTTGCGAGCCCTACATGAATGTGCAATCAGGTGAGGAGGAGCGCTACGAGGAATTCTGGCGGCTAAATTACTACGTTATGGGCTCCTACGACGATAAGAGGGACTTCGACACGCTTAACCGGGAGATCGAGAAGCACGAGACGGGCCAATTCGCGAATCGGTTATTTTATTTGGCACTTCCGCCTTCGGTCTTCGAGAACGTCACCGTACACATCAGACAGATTTGCATGGCAAGAAAGTAGGTACACGTGACGTCTCTTTGGCTACTTTAAAAGGCAGATACTCCACGCTCATCTATTAGATTTACATATACGTAATCTACGAGGACACTTTGTTATACTCTTAAGTGTCATTCGCTGAAAGATAATTATATTAAACATTATATAAACATTATATATTGAGGAATTATCTAATTAACGTGTTTTTGATGACGTTATATGATTAATTTAAGTATTGAAATTCTGTCCCATTGGGAATTATATTAAGATAAGTGTTGTAAATAATTTAACCTGCCTTGTGAGATTTATAATGTTATCGTAATATTAAAATAAATTGAGAAGCCGAATATTTTCTTATTCAATCGTGTTATATAATATTTTAATCGATTCGTATAAAAAGTATAAGCTGCTTTATTTTAAAGTATAAGCAGCTTATGTGTTAAGAAGACAAATACATGTATTAGGTAAAAGTGAAGAAAATCGTATCAACGATTAATTACAATGGAGAACTTTGAGTATTAAGAGTAGGAAAAAAAATCTAAGGTTACGAGAAAAGAAGAAAATTTATATACATATGTATATGTATATGCATATTGTATATTGTATATTGTAAATTGTATATTGTAGACGATGTCTCACACTAAAAAACATTTTCGATATGAAATTTTGTTGTGTGTAAATACAGCAAGTTATGAAAGTCTTTGTAATTGAGTTTCTATTTGAAAGCCAAATATCTCAAACTATAGTATTGTCTGTAGTTATTTCGTTAAACATGTATAGATCACGAATATTATATTAAATCGTATAGTTTAGCGGATTAGAATAAAATATTAAAGTACAAGATATTCAAAGATATTTGGATAACAAATGAATCGGTGATAAATGTAAAGCAAAATAAAATGACAATATTAATTGAGCATTAAAATTACTTCAGGAAAAAATTTCTTACACTATATATTTATTAAGATAATCAAGTTAACAAACTTTAATGCCAATTAAATAAATGATAATTATGAATAATTAGAAATAAATCATTATTCTAATGATGAGAATAGCATTATTAGTATAAATGTACCATCACTATGTATTTTTGGAAAGTAACAGTTATATATTTTTAATAATTTTTATTAAAATTGCAGCAATATTTCATTGTGAATCGACGTGTTGAATTATTTAATCAAATTTTATAAAAATTATATCATTGTATTTGTGAGTGTTTTGAATATCATATAAGCGATATATTAAACAATTAATTAATATTAATATTAAAAAAAAAAAAAAAAAAAAAAAAAAAAAATTTGCCAACAATATATTTTAGTTATTTAACTTCGAGATGTCAACATACAAATTATTATTACAAATGAATTAAGTTAACGTCTAATACAGTTACTCGAACAAATTAATATAAGTATTAAATGAAAATTGATTTTTAGAATACTGAAGAAAGCAATTGAGTTCCAATGTATCTCATATATTTATATAAGCTTAACCTTTTTGACATTTCTATTGCATTATGTTTGTTAAGAATTTTTACAAGTAATTCTACTTCCTTATGCTCTATTATAGAATTCTCATACAACTTATATATTGAATTTAAAAGTCACAATGGATTAAAAATTCTCCAAGATAAACAATTAACAATCAAAAATTAACATTCCATTTGGCTCGGTTATTACATTTTTTTAAGGGTAAATTTATTACATTTTATTACATTTCTTTTTCGTAATCAAAGAATAATTGAATATAAATATTTGTTGGCAAAAAAAAATTTTCGAGGTGAAAATTCCCGCCACGACAATACACAATGAAAATTGATATCGAGACTCGATTTCACGCACATATATAATTATGCGCGTATACAATTTTATCATAACCACTTAGCGTCGAGCAGATGAAACAAAATGACTATTACAGATGAAATAAGTGATTCATGTTTAAAAAGCCCTTTGTATTGTATACCACAGAGGCTGGACGAGAATAATAATCGAGAAGCCGTTTGGTCGCGACGTCTTGTCCTCGCAGAAACTCTCGAATCATCTTGCATCTCTCTTCACCGAAGAGCAAATTTACAGAATCGATCACTACCTTGGTAAAGAAATGGTCCAGAACTTGATGACTCTGAGATTTGGGAATCGAATCTTCAGCCCGACATGGAATCGGGAGAACATCGCATCGGTGCAAATTACGTTTAAAGAGCCGTTCGGCACACGTGGCAGAGGTGGTTACTTTGACGAATTTGGTATTATTCGAGATGTCATGCAAAATCACTTGCTGCAAATATTGTCGCTCGTCGCTATGGAGAAGCCGGCTTCTTGTCATCCCGACGACATCAGGTCAGCGTTTTACTATCCTTTGTTCACTTTATCCATAAAAGCCAAAATTTTACAACTATTTTACAACAGAATTTTTAAACTATAGTCGCTTATATATATATATGACATATTATGAATATATAGCTTTTATAAGTGTGTATTAATTATCGTAAGCATACTAGCATACTAGAAAATGAAATTCGATTGACAATAATATAATATAACAACTGCGAAACGATTATATTATTTAAAACAGTATTTTGGAAGAAAAATGAATTTTTTTTATTTAATTATTCTTATAAGAAAAAAATAAATAAATAAATAAATAAAAAAAAACAACAACAACAACTTATTAGAAATAAGAAAATAGATAAGTCACGTAGATAAGAATTTAAAAAGAAAAATTTTTTATCGATATAATTGACATTCAAGTAACATAATTATTATTGATCATTAATAAATCATTGTTTAATCGATGAGACGATATACGGTTGAAAACAAAATTTAAAAGTCATTTTTTTAATAAATATTACTCTAAAATGTAATAATTATTAGACATTAATATTTTTGATCCAGAAATGAAAAGGTAAAAGTATTGAAGTGCATAAAGCCGGTAAGCATGGAGGACGTAGTGCTCGGTCAATATATTGGCGATCCAGAGGCGAAAGATGAAGAAGGGAAACTGGGCTATTTGGATGATAAAACTGTGCCTGCCAAGTCGAATACTCCGACTTTTGCCATGGCTGTACTAAAAATTAATAACGAACGATGGGATGACGTACCATTTCTTCTCAGATGTGGCAAAGGTAAAAATATAACATTTAACTCATAATATCATACGAACAAAACAAAAGTTACATTGGTAAATTAATGTTCGCAAAATTTACAACAATAATGCCTAATTTTTGTATTGTATTATTATGATCATAAAAAATGCTTTGCTTTCAGCCTTAAATGAAAGAAAAGCTGAAGTGAGAATTCAGTATCAAGACGTCCCCGGTGATATTTTTGATGGAAAGGGAAAAAGAAATGAACTTGTTATTAGAGTACAGCCGGGTGAAGCATTGTACATAAAAATGATGACCAAATCACCTGGAATTACGTTTGATATGGAAGAAACAGAATTAGATTTAACCTATGGCAATAGATATAAGGTAAATTGAAAACAAATTAACGTACATCAATAATACGATGAAGTTTTGATTAAAATCATAAAATTTGATAAAATCTTGCTGTTTCTTTGTTATTTCAGGGTCTTAAATTACCCGATGCTTATGAAAGACTGATTCTAGATGTTTTTTGTGGCTCTCAAATGCATTTTGTTCGTAATGACGAACTCAGTGAGGCTTGGAGAATTTTTACTCCACTACTTCATCAAATTGAGAGACAGAAAATTTCTCCCATCGAATACAAGTAATTTCATAACATTGTAATCCTATGCTAATAATCTGATTATTTCAAGCATCGAGCTTTGAATATTTAATATAAAAGTTGCTTGCCATAATTACCAAATGCATAAATAAATTTTTAATAATTTATTTAATATTTACAATATTTCATTATTAGTAGTAAATGTATTATATAATTATTTTCTTTTCAGATATGGGTCCCGTGGACCAAAAGAAGCTGATAAAATGGCAAAGCAAAATAATTTTGCTTATTATGGATCATATAAATGGGTTCGACCACATTAAATTTCATATTTATATTTTTATATAATAAATTGCACACATTGTCAACTGTAAACGAATCTGTGATTGTTATAAATACCTGAAAATTTTATATGCAGGTTTTATTTAAGAAATCTACACTTTTTAGATTTATATTTAAAAATGACTATATTGCACCCTTCTCAACGGCATATAAAAATCTGTCTGCATTTGCTATATATGCAAAATCAAAAAAGTAATATCGACATTTATATATTGTTAAAATAATTTACGCAAAATTATAAATCTTAATAATTTTGATATCTCTGTATATGATTTATACAAAAATAAATTATGTTAAAAGTAACAAAAAAGATGCTGTTAAAATTTACTTCTGTCACATAATATAATTAACAAATAACCTGACATTGTATCTAATTTTTTCAACATTTATGTACATTCATTTTACTGTAAGCACCAATGAAAATATATAATTATAAATAGCACACACAAACGCGCGCGCGCGCGCGCACACGTACAAATATATGATATAGTGGATACGAAGATGTATAAAACACTTTAAAGTTTGAATTTGACAATAATTCAATATTTAACATATGATATAATGTGTAAATTTTATATAAATTTTCAAATATTGTTTTTATTAAACTTACTATTAATTATTGTTTTTTTCACTTGCAATAATATCACTTCAATAAATCATCCTTATTTCATTTTAAAATATTGAGAATTTATTTTTAAATTGAATATTAATACATATAATTGGATTTATGTTACCAAATTAAATTAAAGCTGCGCGATAAAATTATTAAAAAAAAACTCATTAAAAGGAAGCTTAAATGCCAACGTTGTTTATATTATAATCGCTTACTTGTATATATATTTGTAGATTTAATTAAAGATATCTAAATATAAAAAACATTAAATACAAAAATGTGTTTGATGCTAAAATAGCAATAAATAAGTCGTGCCGATTTAAAATAAATTCAAGTATTAGAATATGTTTAGAAATGATACAGAAAACTATTATAGAGATAAATTGATCGATGCTACAATTCTTATAATAAAAGGAATCGCAAATACTATTAAATAAAAAAAAGTTTTTTAATTCGTCAATATGATATTGTACACATATCATTTGCACAATATTTATATCAGCTATAAATAATTATTGTTTGTATGATTGTATTTTCTTAATACTAAATTATAAAATAAATATATTGTATTTGACGCATCAATAAATATTTGAAAATTTTTATCTTTATGCTTTATGTTTAAAAATTATTAATTTTTTTTTTATTTTGAATTTTTAATTATCACTTACAATTTGTTTTTAATTCGAAAAGCTCATTCAAAATATTGTAAAAGAAATACAAAATAATTCTGACATTAAAACTTAATAGTGCTTGATATTATATTTTTTATTTAACTATTAATAAAATTACTTTCTTCTAATTTATAAAATTTTCATTAAAATATTAAAAAATTATAGTAATAAAAGTATTCATATACAAAATTATCGATATTTATTTTAATTAATTAATTTATAACGTGTATGAGTTTAGCTAACTTATGATATACAAAAATATTATTTCTATAAACTAGTTATAACTAAGTACAAAATTCTATTTATTGAATTTAACTTAAGCCTAACTTCCATTATTCAATTCAATACAAATCTTCATTTGTTGTCCAATGATAAAATTTTATCCGATACAGAAAAGATTTTAAAATATAATTTATTTTGTTTGAACGAGTTAATAATTCAAATTTTCTCATTGCCATAATTTATCTTATTAATGTAAATTAGATAAAATGTCGAAAAATCAATAGATAAAATATGTAGATAATTAAAATAAAAAATTGAAATTTTATATTTATTAAATTAAATAATATACCTTTTTGTTGTTTTTATTTATAAATTAATTATAAATAAAAAGTTTTTATTGATAAATATTTAGCAAAAATTTAATGAAAAGAACTATTTCGTTTAAGAAAATTAGAATTACATGTATTACATTCTATAAATAGTGTTAAATCTAATTACGAATGAAGTGAGAATTACAAGTAGATAATATACTAGAATTATAAAAAAAAAAACAACATTTTTACGCATATCGTTATTCATAAAAACTTATTCAATGAAATAATGAGTCGACTCTTACTAATCTCATTCGCATCACAGTATTTTTTATTAAAGGGCAAGTTTTTCATTCGAATTTGTTTTAATACTTAGTCGTTCGCTAGTCTGCATTGGCATTTTTGAAAATGTATTTTTAATGAAAGATATTTATAATGTACAGATTGAAGCTTAAACAATAAGACTGTTAATAATTAGGAATCGCATATTAAATAAAAAAAAAAAAAAATTGACATATTAAGATTCGTAAAATTGTTAGCTATTGATACGATTTTAATTAATACAATAATATTTAAATAATTAAATATAATATGAGTATACCATCATCAATTTATTAAAAAAATATAAATAATAAAAAAAATAAAAAAATAAAAAAATAGCAAGAAATTGTATTATAAAAATATCACTTTTTGTTATTTAGTCATAATTTATCATAATCTATATTGATTTTATTGAAATAATTACAATAGAGAAATATTAAAACTTTCTTAATATAAGAAACACAATAACATTATTAATTTCTGTTAAAGTAATATGAAATAATTTGTAATGTATACTATGATGTTATAATTATTGTATCTAAATTATAATAAATTTTTTAAATTATACATCGAATCTATATATATATATATATATATATATATATATAATCTCTTGCCTTTCATTATTATTAACAAACATACGTTTTTAATAGTCTAATAGTTTAATGTGAATAATCAATTTGTTTTTAAGTAATAGAGTCATGAGTATATTATTGTTACATATTACAATGGACTTCGTGAAGTATAGTTTTTTTTTTTTTTTTTTTTTTTTATAGACTTTCAACATACAATAATTTATGATTTCATTCAATATTAAAAATTTTATAAACGTAGTCTCACTGGTGTCACCATAATTTATTATTTGTTTTTACAGTTGTTTTTTTTTTTTTTTTTTTTTTTTATTTAGAATAAACAAGCCCTTTTACTTTTATGTGATATCTAGACATTTATTTTAGTCATTAATAATACGTAAATTAGCCAAAATGATAAATAAAACTAATTTTTCAAATAAAACTAATACAAATGTCAAAATAAATGTTTATTTATTTTATAAATATGAATTTGTTAAGTTCACATTCTGGTCAAATTTTATGAAATAACAGAACATTTTTTATTGCATTAAAAAGACGTTTGAACTTTTATCATACTATGTAAGTATTGAAATAAAAATCATCTAATACAATTAATTTATAATATTATTATGAAAACATAATTTGTTGGATTATCTAGTTGTAAATATTTAAGATTTAAAATATAGTTAGAATATATCCTTTTGAGTAAAGCATAATGAAATATGAAAGTTTACTTTTAATATATTTAAAACATTTTTTTGTCGTTTAATTCAATGGATATTTAAAATCCATAATTTAAATGATAATTTCATAATATAGAAATCTACAAATTTACTATACTAAGTTATCAATCATTCAAGTACCTGAATTTTTAGAAAGTTTTAAATAATATATTAATAAAACCAATATTTCATTTATGATTACACCTTTTTCATCGATTTAAGTATACCAAGGATTTTGTTTTGTAAAAGCTTAGCGTTATAAAAAAATGTTATAACGGCAATATTGCCAGTAACAAAAGTCAGTATTACATTTTTGTTATCAAAAGTTGAGTGTAATATTCTATTTAAATATATGAATCTGAATAAGTTTAAAATATACACTTGGTGGGAGCAAGCAGCTCGTCCCAATTAATGCTTGTCTGTAAGACCTCCTGCTGCAACCAAAGCTCATAATGTTGTTTAAATTCGTCGGTGAGCTCAACGTTCGCTCCAAGTACGGAGGTTATTGATGTATCCACAGGTTCTAACTCCTCATCCTTCACAGCGTTTGAGTATCTACGATTGTTGAATCGATCGACGCCCTCGCGTAGAGTGCACTCTTCGACTTGAAAATTCCATGGCCTGGCATCCAAGTCTACCAACGAAATAAATTTAAACTAATATTTTCTCGCTCATTATTAATTAATTTTCACTGTTTATATATTTTTTTGATATTATACCGTTTCCAAAAGCCCAATCGTCATTCAAACGATGTCTAACTTTAGCATAAATAAGACTTATGGTTTTCATATTCGCCTTACGCCATTGTCTACCCAAATACTTGGTTTGCATTTTCAGTAACTTCAAAACATATAGTTGTAAAATGCCATGCATGACTTTTAATGTTCGTTTTAAAATGGGAGCTGATTTAAAGACTACTAACATCTGAAGAAATGATTAAATTTTCATTATTAGTTTCCATGTGAATTATTGAATGAGTCGTGCGTTTAAAGAGAGGTATGGTAAAGCTAATGGACTTACCATTATTCTACTATGCTTCCATTTAGTCAATTTATTGAGTATTCGCAGTAAATTAATACAAGAGAAAATATTTCGCCAGGAATAATTTTGATTTTCCCCAATTGGGAGATGATCCATTGTAAATCCAGGCTGTTCTCCAATGACACAGATTGGAAAATCAAAAAACGGTATACTACGAATAATAGAAGAATAATAGAAGAAAAATGCAATAAAACAAGATGTAGATATTTATGAATTGGATAAATGATAGTGAAGTACCTATGTTTAGTTTCAATATACGATAAAATATTCTGATTGAGAAATTTTAGAATTAATGGTATGCAATTAGCAAAGACTAGGTGTTGAGATATGAACTCAAATTGATAAACGTGATTTAATTTGAAATGCTTCAATAAAAGAAGCAAAATGGCAGAAACTGCTTTAACGATGATTTCTTTATGTCGATCTACGTCAACTCCAAGTTTCGCTGATTGTACCGAGTCTTCCCTATAGATTCAACGATAAAATTAAAAAAAATTTTTAATTTTTATGAATTATCTTGAAAAGAAGATTCAACGACATAAATACTTACGAAAATTCTTCTGGCATAACATCGGATAATATATTAATACTGTCAGCTTTGACTCTGCTTGTAGGTGCAGCGACCAATAATATTTTAAGCAATGCTATTACATGTTGTGGTAAATTAGATAGCATCGCTTGATATAAAATTTCTGTTGCAGTTTGTCGAATAGGAGGTTCTTGTGTGCTCATTGGATTTTTTGCGATCTCTTCCTCCTTTTGTATTTGTACTTCTGACAGTGAAGTGTACATATACTAAAAACGACAGAACGAGTAGAAATTTTAAGTAAATAATAATTATAATTGTATTGCGAAGTAAGAAAACACTTTTAATTTTTAAATACATTTTAATAAAGCATGAATACCCACTCGCTTTAATATATTTAATCCTTCGTGAATTGGTTGAGGTAATCCAGCCACACTATCGCGATCTCCTTGTAATTTGTAACCGA
Source organism: Ceratosolen solmsi marchali (assembly GCF_000503995.2). Taxonomy (NCBI): domain Eukaryota; kingdom Metazoa; phylum Arthropoda; class Insecta; order Hymenoptera; family Agaonidae; genus Ceratosolen; species Ceratosolen solmsi. Next base: position 998,999 of record NW_011948424.1, on the reverse strand, counting down.
CAAATTTAAGTCTCGAGACGTCTAAAAACATGTCAACATCTTTTTGTCTAACTTTTGGTGCCCATGGTAAACCTTTAAAACATAAAAATATTTAGCTTCGTTTCACAAAATACATTACGAATGATCACTTTTGTTTTGCTATTAATATTCATAAAAAATAAAACGATAACGAACCTTTCATTTTTGCAGATGTATCTTGTTCGACAATAATATTTGGATTATCATAATAATTTCGAAAATCTCCGAGTAACGACTGATTATCAAAAGCTCCTTCGTCAACATCGCCCTCCGATGTATCGATTCCACCTTCGTTTTTTATCAACATGGCTCTCCCTGATTCGTACTCTAAATTAGGTTCATCTAAAGAACTTTGCTTCAATAAACTCTATAAATTGAGTACAAAATATAGATTAAATTTATAAATAAAATTTTGAAGGATGAATTTTCTCGTAAAAAATACAATACAAATAAATTTGAGTTTTAAACGTACTTTAAAGATAATTATATGCTTATTTAATAATTGAAATTATTTCTTATACCCGTCTAAAAGGTCTGCTGCCTTTCTTTGAATTATGCGTATCTATGTAATCAGTAGCACTCGTCGGAGGAGAACTTGGTCTCATTATTTTAGCAACTTCTATTGTATCCTCTTGAAGATTATCAAGACCAGCTTGTTCGCGATAAATTTTTTTCAGTTCTCGTAGAGTTTCCATACCTCCCAAAGACACCAAAATCAATTTCCACAACAAAAGCAATACTTTTTTCATTGGAAAATATGGGGCAGATCCGCTACAAAAACATGTCACCATTCCCAAAAGCTTTACGATCAGCAACTCATCTTCACAAGGATTTACTACGATTGTTATAAAAAGAAAATTATTTTATCATTAGCATTCTTAATTAATATAGTACTGGCATTAATTACAGTTAATACAGTTTTAGAATTATGCTTAAAGGTAAAGAATTAACAATTAGCCGTACTTAATTCATCCTTGAAAGCTTCGACATTATGTTTATAAATACTATCGTCTAAATGTTTAAATTCCTCTCTCATTACTTCGGTAATAATATACAAAACAGACAATATAACACGAAGATCTGTAGAATCTGCGAGACTTACATCGGTTTTTTTCATATCCGCGCTCGCAGCTGTATTATTTCTGCAAAATGTGACAAAATATTTCAATAATATTCAATTAATCATAAAAATTTAACACGCATCAGTTTAACTTTTATACTAACTCAATTTCAATATTTAACAGTTCAATGAATGCTGAAAATATTCCACATTCGTACAGCAACATTACATTTGTTCTCTCCCATTCTTGTTGCTCCTTGTCCGATTGAACTTCAGCCCAGCAACCTTGCGCTAAATATAAAATACACCTCGCAGCCTTCATTCTCAATTCTTTATTCGATACTTCCAATTGATCTAACAGCTTATAAATTATTGACTTATGCTGATGAATCGTTAAATTTTGCCAAACTGGTCGAAGATTATACGATTGCATCTGATCCTCAAAAGCCTATGGTGATAAGAGTTATAGCAAAAGGCATAACATTTATTGATCTGGTCTTAAATAAATAAAGCAGTCTTAAGTAATCCTTAATTTTTAACAAACGTTTACTTACTTTAACATTAAGTTGTAATTCATATTGTTCCGTGTAACTGTACAATTCAGCAATTTCATTAAAATGTGTGTCGGTGTCATCGTACACGAAGTCCAAGTACGAACACACCGAAGAATCCTACAATAAAAAAATGTTTTTTAAAATTCCTAATTTCGGTAAATGTATGGCATAACACATTACAAAAACAAAACCTACCGATAAAGCAAATGTATCAAATGCCTATAAAAATAACAAAAATTTGCAAGTAAATTAAGAAAATATAAAACAAGCTTATTAATTAGCGTTATTATTGTAAGCATTATTAATTAAAAAGATAAAAACAAACAAATTTCAAGCAGTGATTATTCGAAAATAGGAAAGATTAAAAGAATGTTGTGAAGGTGCCAAAAAAATAATAGAAATAAATAAGACATAAAAACTTACCATATTCGTGATTTTCCAAGAAACGTAGCTAATGACTGACGAATGTTTTCAATATTAAATTTACGAAAACGATAATACTATATAAAATACTACATTAACTGGTAAACGCAGAGTAGAATTCTTTGTGCTTTTTACGAACATGATGCTTGGCAGAATCTTTTCCAGTAAGTATGAACTTAACAAAACGAAGAATTTTAACAACTACGTTTATGACATGATGTACTTGAAAAATTTCTTAAGTATAATACATAATGGGTATTATACTTAAAATTTAAAGTAGTTTGAGTTTACGTGATGGGATGTTATTTTCTAATATATTGATATTTCGTAATTAAAAATGGTATTGTAACGAATATAAATTTATATAAATGATACTGATTTTTTCTTCTTCGTGTAATAAAAAAAAAAAAAAAAAAAAAAAAAAAAAAAAATTATTATAATAATTATTCGGTTGTTTTGTAAATTATAATTGATAGATAATTGCTTATCGTCCATCAGACTTTACGATATTCGAACTAATCATTATTTTAATACTTTTTTATTTTTTAATTGATTATAGTGAAATCAAATTTTTTAAATTATTTGTGTAAGAATTTGGTCGTTCGAGAATTTAGAAATTTCAAAATTGTCCGAGTTGTCAGTCAGATACGCATTATTAAAATAATTAAGCGTTTTCTTAACACGAGCGCATGTAAAGTTGCTTATAATTTAATTTATTATCCATATGGATAAATAAAATTTACTCTTTTTTGGACATACGAGCGTGCGTATTTTTATAACCTTCGTAAAAAGTTTTTTTTTTCTTTTTTTATTTTTTTTTAACTAAGGCTAAAACAAAATGTAAGTTAAAAATGGAAAAAAGAAAAATTAATTTCATATCTTTAGAATATGGCTTAATAACGTTAAGCCAAGTCACACATTTAATATATATATATATATATATATATATTTTTTTTTAATTTTATCGGTAGGCGACAAAATGTTAAGTATTTTAAGTTCCAGGGTCATTTTGAAAATAATCAAATAATATGCAATTTATATGAATTAAATTTAAACTTACCTCCAGTCCCGTCAAACATTTAAATATCGTACGAATTAATCAGATGTATCTTATACGAAGTAAGTGTATTAAATCTTTTATTTTCCAATTAATATTTAAAGACGACACTAAGTGAATATTACTTTCTTAACAAAAGAATGAAATTTTCGTTTTTATTACAGTCTTAGTATATGAGCCGTTGAACGGAAATCGTTTACTTCTTTATTATTTTATTATAGTTACTTTTTTAGATAATCATCCTCTTTAACGGTAACCGCAGTCCTTATCAATACGAAATCAATATATTGACGGTACGAGGCCGTCACTCGGATAAGTTTATTTGTAATGAAGGAAAAACAAAAAAAAAACTATAGTTTGAAAGGAAGAAAGGCCCTAATTTCTCCTCGTAACATCAATATTTAAACAAATTATAAAGATCGTCATGAAAAGATCTCTATTTTGTAATACGAGTATTTTCAGATTGTCAGAAGAAAAAATTTGCATTTGCATTCACTACTCCAAGTGAGGCTTTAAATATTGCAGGAGCGAAGGATTTGACAAAGACGTCGCCAAGACGCAATGTCAGGTAAGCCAGACGCGCTGACTAGTCACATACGAGAATTGTCAAGGATAAGTAGGTAGCTAGTACAGACCTTAGGCTAAGCCAAAGTTCGGTGAAAGAAAGAAAGAAGAAGAAGAAGAAGAAGAAAAATAAGCGGGGAAGATGTGTATACAATGTGATCGGCGCAGCGGGGAAATTCATACGCGACCGTAAGCCCGTAAGCGAGCAGCAGCGGCGTCAATTTCTAACGCGTGCGCGCGTTGTCCTACCTAAAGGGAGATTTCCCAAGCAGAAACAAAGGAATGTCTTCAGTTTCGTGGGTTTAGCAGAAAAGATAGTAAGAGATTAGGGCGACTGTCCGCCGTCCACTGACATTTATGAGGAAGTTGTTGTCTTCTGGCCAGTGCGCGAGACTTTAGTAATTTTTCCAAATATTACAAGTACGTGGACGATTGGTGAGTGCAAGAGGGAATAAAATCGAAGAGGACTCCGGTTTCGCACCGGCACTAGTCATAATGCAAGGCACGATTATAGAGAATCTCAGCGGTAAGAAGCTTGCCGTGCTCGTGTTGCTCCTTGTACTTGGACAGATTGTATCCTTCCTCGTTGGAGGTCTCGTAGGTAAGATGCTTCCTGTAGACAAACTATAAAATGTTCGACTTAACAAATTTTGTATTCTCGGATTGTTTACGGATTTACCGATAGGAGTTAGGGTGCTTTGTTTTACCTTTAAATAGTCGATTGTTTTGTAGTTATTTTAATGAATTTTTATTTATTTTTATTTATTTTTATTTACTTTTATTTTTACGTGTACGAAATTTTACAACATTTTAAGAAAAATATTGTCTTTGCTTCATTGACGCGTTACAAGGGAGGCAAGTCAATTGCAACTATTTACGGGACTTTTTATAACGCTTTTTTATGACACTTTTATTGTAAGAAAGAAAATGAGGCTCAAAATCTTCGACTATCAAACGCTCCAATGCGAATAATTTGCATTGATGTTTATTCAGAAGCCTAAAATGAATTATAGTTTGCATGATTCTTAAATTACAACGTTTCTCCAAGTTTGAAATTAATTTAATACGTTTAGTCATCCGATTAATTGTCTATTTGATTCAAACATTTGTTTCTCTCTTTTTTTTTTTTTTTTTTTTTTTTTTTTTTTTTTTTTTTTTTTTTTTTTTTTTTTTAATGACTTTTTTCATAAATTTACGGTTATTCGTTAATTATTTCTAAATTTTATTTATTTATCTTTTTTAATGTAAAATCAAATGCTTTAATTATATATATATATATACTTATTTGTAATGTAATCATACAATATAAACATTTTTCATTTAGAAATTCATAAATGATGAATGAAAAATTTATTTAAAAAATTATTATCAATATCTTGTTCCATAAAATTACTACCGATTATAGTAAATATGATTTTATTGTTCCTATATATAAATCAAAAATTAAAAATTTCCATTTTCATATAATAATCAAAATATTAGATGTTAAACAATTGTTATTAAAAATTTTTATTTATAATATATATTACAAACAATAATTTTTCAGACATATTTCAATATTTATAATCATAGTTAAATTAAATCTCTAGTTTCCTTATTTTCATGCAATACTTATGGATGATACACTCTGCACTACATTTTTTACTTTCATTATTTTTGCTCCTCTGGATGTCAAAGGGGAAACAATAAAGTGGATACTTGAGGTGGTATCATGACTCATGACTTCAATTTTTGTTTTGTCAAGTACACTTCAGTTGTCTGTTCAGATGTATATTTCCCTTACCTTTTCCTTTATTCTTGATATACCAGTACTTATAAAACTTCATATATGTTTGAGTGCGGTGCTCAAATGTTTCATTAGTTACTACTTATAATTAAAAATTTAAATAACAATTTCGAAAAATTATGAATTACACCATAAATTTGTTATAAATTGTTATAAATATGTATAACAAGGAAGCAACTATTCATTCGAAGAAACTATTAATTTTATTATATGTAACTTTATTGTGCTTCCTCCTATTTTAAGTCTTATCTTTTCTTATTTTAACTTTAAGTTATGAATAATCCTAAGTTAATTATCCATATTCAATTCCTATTTATAAATAATTCATTTTATGTACTTTCAAAAATTTCCCAATATATGGATATATATTTTAATTGTAACTATCGTTTGTTATATCAATTTCTAAATCAATTATACTGCCTTATATAATACTATTTTCAGAAACGCATTTAATATAAATACAATATAACAAATATGAATATAAATTATTAATTAATTCTTATTAAAATTATCGTATATTTTATTGTAGCTCCACCACCGTCAAATAGTCAAAACATATTGGGAACTGCTTGCTTAGATCAGCGTAATGCTAATGGTACTCCGCCAGGAATAGATAAATGGATGTATTCCAGACCATCTGGAAAGTGTGATATAATTGACACTCATGAGATTACAGAAAGGATTTTACCAATTGTTTATTCGTTTCAAGTAATTATTCTATCTTAACTTTCATTTTTTATTTAATTATTAAGTACTTAGTTATTTTATTATTGCAGATGCCCACACCTCGTAATAAGCAAATATTAGATTATTCTCGATGGCAACATAGCTTAATTGGCGTTTTACAAGTCGATATTATGTATCACAGTCATATAATTGTCCGTGAGTAATAAATGTGAATAATAAAATTAAGAATTCCTTTAAGAATTATAAAATCATAAATTTAATTTTTGGTAGCTCCTACAACAAAATTGACATTAGATGCTCGATTGGCGTATAGAAATAAAGATGATCCTGAAAATGCATGGAAACATTATGCTTCTTCTGTAGTCGAAAGAAATTTAGATTGTACCATTGATAAAGTAAGATTTCGAAAAATTTTCTATTTATTTGTATTTTGTTCTTCAAATGATAATGTTTGAATAATTTCTTTGGTAGCTTCATGAAGAATATAACTACAACTGCAGTATATTATCACTTTTCGAATTAGGATCTTTATTCCATGATTATTATTTGCTTAATATTCGTTTACCTAACGATCCTCTAAAAAATGTCAACCAAGATCTAGGCCACGTTACTGATTTATGGCTTACTGTAAGTTACTACTAGGAAATATTTAATTTTTTTTTTTTCTCTCTATTAATCAAAATGTTTAAACATTCGATATAATTTTATTATCATAGGTGATAAATCAAAATGGTGGGTTTACAAAAGTTTGGGTTAGCTTAAAAACTATTTATTTCCCAATCACACTTCTTATCCTTTGCTGGTATTGGAGAAGAATTCATATGCTTTCTAGATCACCAGCATTACTCGAATATATGTTGCTTGGTTTGGGCTGTGCGTTAAGTCTTTTAAACTGTAAGTTGAATATGTCTTTGAAAATATATTTTTTTTTAATTTACCATAATAATACAGATTACAAATACTATTTAAAATGCCCGTTTTTATGTTTAACTATATTAATTAAATATGAGTAAAAATGAATTATCATATATATATATATATATATATTATTATAATTAATTTAACTATTTAATAGTGCCATTGGAGTATTTTACATTGGTATTTGATATGCCATTTATGCTTTTGCTTGAGGATGTTAGACAAGGAATATTTTATGCTTTACTTTTATCTTTTTGGCTTATTTTCGCTGGTGAACATTTAATGGTAAAGTATACAAATGTATTTTACATTTTAAATATATATCTTTATAAACGTTAATCATATCATTTTTTTATTTTATGTTGATCCACGTTTTCTCTACAAAATTAGGTTCAGGTAGTTTCATAATTATTTATTTATTTCCTAAAATTTTAAATGAAATAATTTTTAATAATATATAATATATTTACAGGATGGTGATCACAAAAATTCTTTAAAGGGTTATTGGCGTCATCTTTCAGCTGTTGGAGTTGGCTGCTTATCATTGCTCTTCTTTGATGTATGCGAACGCGGTGTCCAGCTTCGAAATCCATTCTATTCAATTTGGGTTACAAGTGTTGGAGCTAAAATGGCTGTATCCTTGATCAAATTAAAATTTTTATATCTAAACTGATAGTACTTCTTGTTTACGTTCTCGAGTAAATCATAACTTTTAATTTTTTATTATAAAAATATTTTTATTATTCATTTATTCGTAAACTGCAAATTTTTAAACTCTAGTTTATCACATATTCTGTCAAGATTTTCATTTAAATGTGTTTAATGACAACGTTTAACTAATGAATTTTTAATACAAAAAATAATGTTGTCATATTGATAAAATACCATGAATATATTTATAATAATGTTTTATTATTTTTTTTTATATCAAAATAATGATATCCTCAAAGTCATACTGAACAAATACTTTTTAGTGGCAATTTTACAGTGCACATCATATTTACGTAATTTCTTTAACCTGAAAATATTAGTTATCCTTTATAATTTTAGCTGGAATATCAGCTGGAATTTATCTTCTCTTTTTATCATATATGATTTGGAAAGTTTTTATAAACATAAGTGCTAAGAGGGCTGTATTACCAAGTATGAGTTCTGCTCGACGTCTTCATTACGAAGGTGTAATTTACCGTTTTAAATTTTTGATGATCGCAACGTTGTTGTGTGCCTCATTAACTGTCATTGGTTTTATTCTGGGACAGGTACAAACAAATTAAGTCTATGCAAAATTTTTATTTAATAATATGCAATTATCTTATCAATAAATATTGTAGGAATGAAATAATCCCTTTATTTATAGGTTGCTGAAGGCCAATGGAAATGGGATCAAGATATAGAATTAGAAATGACATCGGCTTTCTTCACAGGAGTTTATGGCATGTGGAATATTTATATTATAGCTCTATTATGTTTATATGCACCATCTCATAAACAATGGCCAGTTGAACCATCAGGTAAGATCTATAGTTCAGAAATAAAATTTTTAATTTTTAATTTAAAAAAAAAAAAAAAAAAAAAAAAAAGAAAAGGCTAATTAATAATAATTATACGATTAAATATAATTATTATATATCAATAATTATATTATAATTAATATATTGATCAAATTTTTCTTTTTGCAGAAAATAGCGTGAGTGAGGAAATCGAATTTTCCAGACTGCCAACCGAACCCAATGAAATGCTATCCTTAACGGCGTTCTCGCGAAAAACTGCAATCGATTAAATATAATGATGATTTCAAGGACAAGCATCTTTCATTAGATTTATAACATTTGCAATAAATATCAATTACACCCCTATTGACGTGACGTACCATCACACAGCATTCGAGAGGCTTTGTCGCCTTTTTCTTGTCGAATGCACATATATTCATACATCTAGTATTAATAACAGCGGTATTTGTTGTAATAATAAGAGTAGACTGTGTTACAGAATCAAATATGGAATGGTTGTAAAGTAATCAATGTACTTTAAGACCTTTGTAACTTTTAACGAGAATAATTTGGAATAATTTATAAAATAATTTAAAAAAAAAAAAAAAACGTGCATGATTGAAATAATATACTTTTTACGAATGTTTTGGAATTTTCTGCTAGAGTTACAGTTATTCTTTTATGAAAGTAACATTAATGAAAGGTTTACAGAATTTTTAAGTTACTTAGATTGAACAGTTCGATCCAAATATGTTTTCGAACATTTAGGATTTTATTTGCAAATATCTTTAATGGGTTTAGAGCAATATTTATATTTTAATATTTATTACGAACAATTTTAGAATTCATATACACTTAATATTAGGTAAAATTATTGCAAAGAATCATTTAATATTAATTGATCTAATTATTAAGTAATTATTTAAAGGGTAATTTCTATTAATTCTGTTTTAGCCTTTATAAAGATGGCAGAAATACATGCGTTATTTTGAAAATGCAGAACTTTTATATTATATAAACCTCGTGTAAATTACTCTACTCAAAATAGTAAAATTATTTTATAAATATTTTATAAAATAAATTTATTTTGTAATTAGTATATTTTATAGTCCTCGAATTTGATGAATGGCTTGACAGATAATTAAGCATGTAGAATAAATTTATAATGTATCTAATTTATATAATGAGTAGGTAAGTTATACATTATAAATACTATAATTATAAATATTTATTTCACCTTGGACAAATCGAGCCGAAATATGTAAAACGGGACAGAATGTTGATATTTTTTATTCAACTTTAGTTAGAATACCTATAAAATTTTTAAATCGCAATTATAACTTACCACTATAAAATAATCGTATTTTATATTAATTTTATATGTAGTGCGTAGAAATTTTTTATAACTTTTGTATTCCACTTTTTAAATAAATTGATTTGTTACTTAAAATATAATGTATTTGTTGATCCAATACAATTTCGATGAATTGTAAAACCTCATAAAATAAAATGATCCTTAAATATATCCATGAATCCATTGTTAAAGTATTTTAAGATTTGTAAATTAATAAAGAAGAATATGAATTTCATAAACGAACGAGCAATGAGAATAATTTCAAATGCCCCTCTATCCTGTGTACACATCTGAGTTTCAATAACTTAAACATTAACTCAGCATTTTTATATGATAAATATAATAAATATTATTTGGAGCCGGCTACGGGTATGAAATCCGCGACTGGCTTGAGTATTTCAATTTTATTAACGTATTTTTTCCCTCGTTATAGAATAATAAATTGTCCCTTTAAACGAACCACTTTTAAAGCCTACGATCGATCTGTCGAATTTGAATTTAAATCCACTAAAACGATAAGTTGCTTATCCAATCGTCGATTTCTTTAATCAACCATGGCGAACATTATCCACCAATGACTATCGATCAAATATTATAAACACGCGCTTTTTCAAAAGTCCGTAGATATAAAATGTTACCATAATGCAAATACGCTCCACACAAAACGCATGCAAGCCAGGAGATCTGTTGCCTCTTTTCTTTCTTCGCGCATATATTCGTGCGATATAAATGCAAAGATTAGATCGTAAAGAAGAACGCGCGATTCCTCAAGAGTTAATAGTATGCGTCGCGCGGGTCGTTCCCGAAAATTCTTCTTCGACTGTAAAAAGTGCACAACGGAGCATCAGTAGCAGCATGTACGCGTATTATCTCTGGTGCAGCGTTCGCAAGTTGAAGTCAATTGGCAATTATCTAACATAACCCTAAATTTTTTTGCAACGGGTGATAGTTAAACATTTTCCTTTTAAGAAAGAAAAGAGTTTGCTCAGTAATAATAATAACGACAACAGCAGCAGCAGTAGCAGCAGTAGTAGTAGTAGTACTAGTACTAGTAGTAGCAGCAGTAGTAGTTATAGTAGCAGCAGCAGCAGTAGTAGTAGTAGTAGTAGTAGTAGTAGTAGTAGTAGTAGTAGTAGTAGTAGCAGTAGCAGTAGTAGTAGTAGTAGTAGCAGTAGTAGTAGTAGCAGTAGCAGTAGTAGTAGTAGCAGTAGCAGTAGTAGTAGTAGCAGTAGCAGTAGTAGTAGTAGCAGTAGCAGTAGTAGTAGTAGCAGTAGCAGTAGTAGTAGTAGCAGTAGCAGTAGTAGTAGTAGCAGTAGCAGTAGTAGTAGTAGCAGTAGCAGTAGTAGTAGTAGCAGTAGCAGTAGTAGTAGTAGCAGTAGCAGTAGTAGTAGTAGCAGTAGCAGTAGTAGTAGTAGCAGTAGCAGTAGTAGTAGTAGCAGTAGCAGTAGTAGTAGTAGCAGTAGCAGTAGTAGTAGTAGCAGTAGCAGTAGTAGTAGTAGCAGTAGCAGTAGTAGTAGTAGCAGTAGCAGTAGTAGTAGTAGCAGTAGCAGTAGTAGTAGTAGCAGTAGCAGTAGTAGTAGTAGCAGTAGCAGTAGTAGTAGTAGTAGTAGCAGTAGTAGTACTAGCAGCAGCAGCAGCAGCAGCAGCAGTAGTAGTAGTAGTAACAGCAGCAGTAGCAGCAGCAGCAACAGCAACAGCAACAGCAACAGCAACAGCAACAGTAACAGCAAGAGTAACAACAACAGCAACAGCAATAGCAGCAGCAACAACAGCATCAGTATCAGCAGTAGAAATAACAATAATGTTAATAAATATGTGTATGCGTAACATGCGTGCACACATACGCTTCCATCTCTGACTGTCGCATGGAGATACAAAGGGAAGGAAGAAGCTTGCACACAAAGGGAGCGAGTGTATATAACCTCCCGTATATACATACAACGGAGAATACGCACGCATGTGTCTAGTGCATTTGATCTGCGCGCGCAAGGGAGAAAACTCGCTATAAGGAATAAATAAAGAAGAGAAGGCGAGAAAAATAGATGCATACAGCGAGAATAAGTAAGTGAGAGAGAAAAAATGTACGTATGTACGAGTGCCCCTTTTACGCTGCGACTCCTATTGAAAAATGCGTTTTCATTCGAATCGGTAGCAATTCAAAAACGTTCGAACGATGACATGGCAAACAGCAAGAAGCAACGATGTGCGTTGTTCGTAATTCTTTATAAACACGCTCGTAATATTCGCGCGACGAGTAAGGCAACACTATCAGCTGTTTGAGGCTGGCTAAGAGCTTCGGCGTAGAAGGGGCACTATGTATATGTATAGTGTAAAAGTGAGACAAACGATCAAAACTTTACCGACACTTTGACTTTTAAAGTCGAATTATTTTGTGAGGACACTTCTGGATAAACGTTAAAATCGCGAGATTATATTTATGAATTCAAATCGAACAATTTTTCAAAAGTATTAGAGATTTACGTTGTCAACGTACAGTATATTGAGAGAACATTAATATAAGAATGGGAGACATTGGGAAAGCTGGAATAGTCGATGCACGATTACATACGCGAAATTTTAAGAATTTGAACAATAATAACTAATTTCTTATTAATGTGATATAGGTATGACATATTAATAAGTTGTCAGTTTCGCTATTAGTGTTTATTCTTACTTAACAACTCTCCATACTTTTCTCTCGTAAGGATACTACTTATTATTTCATTTAATTATATTAACTAACTAATTGCCGCTATAATTATGGTTTATTTATTAATTTTTTATTAAATTTATTGCGTCTTGATGCATCGACTATATCAAAGACGGAAGAACTGTATACATTGGACGACAAAGAGGGGGAGAGGGTAAACAAAATAAGAAAGAAAAGTACTGATTCACGCTAGAAAAACATAATAGTTTATTGCATTCGCGAAGGCAAAAATTTGTAGAAATGGTACAACGATACACACATGTAAATCAGGAAGACGAAGCAAAGAACAAAGATACAAAGTATTGTGCATAAGATTGAAAAGCAAATAAATTTGACAACGATACAAGTTGAGATTAGAACAAAGAGGATTTAACGAACAGAAGAATAAGAGAAAATAATTAGGCAATGAAAGATAAAGATAAAGATAGTTAAATGTGCGCTGTATAAAAGAGTAGCACGCGCGAGGGCGGGAGGGGGAAGGCGATAGGCGAGAGAGATAGGTAAGGAGCGTGTGCGAGAACGAGCGAACGAGAGAGCGATAGAAAGTGGGGACGAGAGAAAGCGAGAGGGAGACGAAGAGACAGAGAAATAGTGTACCCATTCACTGGCAGCAGCAGCAGTTCCTCCGCAGCAGCAGCAGCAGGGCAGTAGCAGCAGCAGCGCTTAGTGCAGAACGAGACACAGAGTGAGCCAGTGGATTGTTGTCCCCTGTGTGCGTGTGCGTGTGCGTGTGCGTGCATGTGCGTGCGTGCGTGCGCGCGCGCGCGCGTGTGTGTGTGTATATGTACGTGAGCGCGAGAGGGGCAACGTTGCGGATTTTCCTTGGCCGCTAAGAGTTAAAGAGAGGCAACATAGAATGCGGTGGTTGTTGTCGTAGTGCATACGTCGTCGTCGTTGTCGCCGTCGTCGTCGTCGTCGTCGTCGTTGTCGCCGTCGTCGTCGTCGTCGCCGTCGTCGTCGTCGTCGTCGTCGTCGTCGTCGTCGTCGTCGTCGTCGTCGTCGTCGTCGTCGTCGTCGTCGTCGTCGTCGTCGTCGTCGTCGTCGTCGTCGTCGTCGTCGTCGTCGTCGTCGTCGTCACCGTCATCGACATCGGCATCGGGGAAGAGGCAAAAATTCCGTCTTGAGAGTAACAGAGAGTGCGATTAAGTGTTATACACCAGGCACACAAACACGCGTATACATATCACACACACGCCAACATATACACGTGTACCAAACTTATATGCCTACAAAAGAGCGCACGCATGCAAGCATATACACGCGCCCACATGCACACATCATACACATATGCACACAAAAGAAAAGAGGTGGATTCGACCAGAGTATAGGGAAGTGAGTGAGGGAGAGAGAGAGAGAGAGAGAGAGAGAGAGGGAGAGAGAGAGAGAGAGAGAGAGGGAGAGAGAG